>NC_073304.1:70226972-70526972 GCF_027595985.1 Sorex araneus | reverse complement strand
GCTGTTTTTGGCATATCCAATATGCCACGGGTCGCTTGCCAGGCTCTGCTGTGCGAGCGCGATACTCTCGGTAGCTTGTCGGGCTCTCCGAGAGGGGCGGAGGAATCTAACACGGGTCTGCTGCATGAAAGGTGAACACCCTACTGCTGTGCTATAGCTCATAGTGATTTAATTAAAAAAAAATTTAAAAACAAAAAAAATTGCCTGTGAAATATGGGGAAGTTGGTGAAGCCAAGTTAGGGAAATAAAGCTATGACATAAGGAGAAAGAAGAAGAGAAAGTAGGAGAAAAAGATGAGAGAAGCAAAGAGGGGAACAGTGAAAAATCCAATAAGATTATTAATATAATAAAAATAATCCTAAAAAAGATGTTAATTAAACCAAGAATGATTATGTACTTGATTATTTTTAAGTATTTTAATTTTTTTCTCATTTCTTTTTAGAAATAAGTTAAGGAAGTAATCATCTAATTATCTGCTTAATTACTTTACCCTGTGTAGTAACAAAAATTTAGTATTTGAACTTTCAATTTTTCTCTTAAATTATGTTGCCTATTTAAGTTGGTGCTTGCTTTATAAAATTTTTGATTTAGGAAATTATACTTTCTGAACATTTTGTAGACAATACAGTTTTTTCTTTCTGTTAGAAGGAGATAAATAGTAGTATATTGCAGGAGAAATTTTCTGAAAAAGAAACACTAGTGGATAGTATAGAATTAAGTATGAATTCATTTTTTTTCTCTTCTCTGAATGAGCTGTCCTCTTCTGAATGTGTCATACAAAGTTTGAAAATGATCAGAGATATTTCTCTCATGCAGGTTGATCAGAAACTTACATGCAAGTAATTGATTTAATTCTTTGATATGAAACACGTGGAGGTTAATTTATATTTGTTTTCTTTCTAGATATTAACATTTAACTTTATCAATCTGTACAAACAGTTGTAATTTCAAATGTAGTTGTGGAAAGGTGACAAATCAAATACCCCATTTTATTTATCTGTGACTGGTTCTCAATAATTTAGCTTACTAAGGTGAATATGCTATTTATCATATTGAATTCCCAAAGTCACAGAATATACATTTGCATCCCTGTGTGCTCAATATGGTTTTATTAAATAAGAATCATGTAAAATATCAAATAAAAATTCTCTGAAGGTGTTGTTCGAAAATGGCTTACATGGCACATGCTGTTCTTCTGAAATATTCTTCTAGCATGATTGCTTTCCTCAGTTGTAAAGTTTAATTCCTACACAACCTAAAGTTCTTAAGTTGCAAGTTGTTTCCCTGGGAAGTCATTTGTGATTCTGCCAAACTTAGTGTGCTTACCCCTCCCATGTACAAAAATGCCACAAAGTTTCTATACCCTGAACTTTCCCTTACAAGACATTTCTCAATTGCATTGAAATTACTTTCCTTATATATCTGAACTGCATACTGGACAGTAAGCTTCCTGAAAACAGTCATCTGGTATATTGTTTACCATTGCCCTTTATTACTTGCATATTGAGCTAAGACTCATGAGGAAAAGAAAAGAGATTCCTGTGGGATTCAATCCAATATAAAATGTGGAAAGAGAAATGTATAAATCTAAATTAAAACTCAGTTCAGCATTTTGAAAGGCTATTTTGATTTTAAACTATGGCCTCTTGCATTAATTCTCTGTACTGAAGATTTGATGATCTGAAGAAATGTTACATCTTATGAAAAACATTCTCTGCTACCTGAATGCTTAGTAGGCAGTTTCATCACTGTGATAATTCATCACAGAATTATCAAAATGTGATATTTGGAATCAAACCCTACGCAAACAACCCTCATAAGTCATCCCCCTCTCCCCCAGGCTCCAGAAGTACTTAACGAAGCTTTTCATGGCTTTTAGCAGTAGAAATTAGTACAGCTCACTGAAACAAAAACAAACTAGTGATGAACAGAGATGAACTGTAGAGTGTGAGGAGGGCATGTGCTGGAAACAGCAGCTTGAAAGGATAATTGAAATTATTCACATATTTGCTGAGAAAAACATTTTTTTTTAATTTTATTTTTTTTAATTTATTTATTTTTAATTAGAGAATCACCGTGAGGGTACAGTTACAGATTTATACACTTTTGTGCTTATACTTCCCTCATACAAAGTTTGGAACCCATCCCTTCACCAGTGCCCATTCTCCACCACCCGTAAACCCAGTGTCCCTCCCACCCTCCCCAATCCCATCTCCCCCCCACCCCACCCTGCCACTGTGGCAAGGCATTCCCTTCTGTTTTCTCTCTCTAATTAGCTGTTGTGGTTTGCAATAAAGGTGTTGAGTGGCCGCTGTGCTCAGTCTCTAGCCCTCATTCAGCCCGCAACTCCCTTCCCCCACATGGCCTTCGACTACAATGTAGTTGGTGATCGCTTCTCTGAGTTGACCTTTCCCCGGAACGTGAGGCCAGCCTCGAAGCCATGGAGTCAACCTCCTGGTACTTATTTCTACAGTTCTTGAGTGTTAGTCTCCCACTCTGTTATTCTATATACCATAGATGAGTGCAATCTTTCTATGTCTGTCTCTCTCTTTCTGACTCATTTCACTCAGCATGAAACTTTTCATGCCCATCCACTTGACTACAAAATTCTTGACCTCCTTTTTTCTAACTGCTGCATAGTATTCCATTGTATAGATGTACCAAAGTTTCCTCAACCAGTCATCCGTTCTGGGGCATTCGGGTTTTTTCCAGATTCTGGCTATTGTAAACAGTGCTGCGATGAACATACATGTGCAGATGTTGTTTCGATTGTACTTTTTTGCCTCTCTGGGATATATTCCCAGCAGTGGTATTGCTGGGTCAAATGGGAATTCAATATCTAATTTTTTGAGAGTCGTCCAAATTGTTTTCCAGAAGGGCTGAACCAGTCGGCATTCCCACCAGCAGTGAAGAAGGGTCCCTTTCTCCCCACATCCTCTCCAACAGCGGTTGCTTTTGCTCTTTTGGATGTGTGCTAGTCTCTGTGGTGTGAGGTGGTATCTCAAAGTTGTTTTGATCTGCATCTCTCTGATGATTAGTGATGCAGAGCACTTTTTCATGTGCCTTTTGGCCATTCGTATTTCTTCCTTGGTAAAGTTTCTGTTCATTTCTTCGCCCCATTTTTTGATGGGGTTGGATGTTTTCTTCTTGTAGAGTTCAACCAGTGCTTTATATACCATTGATATCAACCCCTTATCTGATGGGTATTGTGTAAATATCCTTTCCCATTCTGTGGATAGTCTTTGTATTCTGGTCACTGTATCTCTTGCGGTGCAGAAGCTTTTTAGTTTAATGTAGTCCCATTTGTTGATCTCTGTTTTTACTAGATTGCTTAGTTCCGTGTCACCTTTGAAGATACCTTTATCTTCAATATCGTGGAGGGTTTCGCCGACCTTGTCTTCAATGTACCTTATGGTTTGTGGTCTAATGTTGAGGTCTTTAATCCATTTTGATCTGACTTTTGTGCATGGTGTCAGGTCAAGGTCTAAACCCATTTTTTTGCATGTGGTTGTTCAGTTGTGCCAGCACCATTTGTTAAAGAGGCTTTCCTTGCTCCACTTCACATCTCTTGCTCCCTTATCAAAGATTAGATGGTCATACATTTGGGGTTGTGTGTAGGGATATTCCACCCTGTTCCATTGGTCTACGGCTCTGCCTTTGTTCCAGTACCATGCTGTTTTAATTGTTACTGCTTTGTAGTAAAGTTTGAGGTTGGGGATGGTGATGCCTCCCATCATCTTTTTCCCAAGAATTGTTTTAGCTATCCTTGGACGTTTGTTATTCCATATGAATTTTAGGATTGCTTGATCCATTTCTTTGAAGAATGTCATGGGTATACTTATAGGGATCGCATTGAATCTGTATAATGCTTTAGGGAGTATTGCCATTTTGACAACATTGATTCTCCCTATCCACGAGCAGGGTATATGTTTCCATTTCCTCATGTCCTCTTTGATTTCATGGAGTAGCGTTATGTAGTTTTCTTTGTAAAGGTCTTTTACTTCCTTGGTTAAGCTGATTCCAAGGTACCTGATTTTCTGGGGCACGATTGTGAATGGGATTGCTTTTTTCATGTCCCTTTCCTCTGCCTCATTGTTTGCATATATGAAGGCCATGGATTTTTGGGTATTGATTTTGTAGCCTGCAACTTTACTGTATAAGTCTATTGTTTCTAAGAGTTTCTTAGTAGAGGTTTTAGGCTTCTCTAGATATAGTATCATGTCGTCTGCAAATAGTGAGAGTTTGATTTCTTCCCTTCCTATCTGGATGCCCTTAATCTCTTTTTCTTGTCTAATAGCTATCGCAAGTACTTCCAGTACTATATTGAAGAGGAGTGGTGAGAGTGGGCATCCTTGTCTTGTGCCTGATCTCAGAGGAAAGGCCCTTAGTTTTTCCCCGTTGAGGATAATGCTTGCCGTAGGCTTGTGATAGATGGCTTCGACTATCTTGAGGAAAGTTCCTCCAAACCCCATTTTGGCAAGGGTTTTCATCATGAAAGGATGTTGGATCTTGTCAAATGCTTTCTCTGCATCTATTGATATGATCATATGGTTTTTATCTTTACTTTTGTTGATATGCTGGATTATGTTGATTGATTTCCGAATGTTAAACCATCCTTGCATCCCTGGGATGAATCCCACTTGGTCGTGATGTATGATCTTTTTGATGAGTTGTTGGATCCTATTTGCTAGTATTTTGTTGAGGATCTTCGCATCGGTGTTCATCAGGGAAATTGGTCTGTAATTTTCTTTCTTAGTGGTGTCTTTGTTTGCTTTTGGTATTAGGGAGATATGTGCTTCATAGAAACTGTTTGGGAGAGTTCCTGTTTTTTCAATTTCCTGGAAAAGTTTGAGGAAAACAGGCAATAGGTCTTCTTTAAATGTTTGGAAGAATTCGCCAGTGAAACCATCTGGGCCTGGGCTTTTGTTTTTGGGGAGGTTTTTGATTACCGTTTCAATTTCCTTAACATTGATGGGTCTATTCAGGTATTCCAGGTCTTCTTTCTTCAGTGTTGGGAGATTATAGGAATCAAGGAATCCATCCATTTCTTTTAGGTTCTCCTTTTTTGTGGCGTAAAGACTTTCAAAGTAGTCTCTAATGATCTTTTGAATCTCACTGGTTTCTGTTATGATGTCCCCCTTTTCATTTCTGATTCGATTTATTAGAGTTTTCTCTCTTTCTTTCTTTGTGAGACTTGCTAGCGGTTTATCAATCTTATTTATTTTCTCAAAGAACCAACTCTTTGTTTCATTGATCTTTCGGATTGTTTTTTTGGTTTCGATGTCATTAATTTCTGCTCTAATTTTTATTATTTCTTTCCTTCGGTCTGGTTTGGGGTCCTTTCTCTGGTCCTTTTCTAGGGTCTTGAGTCGTGAAGTCAAGCTATCTATGTGGATCCTTTCTTCCTTCCTGAGGAATGCTTGGAGAGCTATAAATTTTCCCCTTAACACGGCTTTAGCTGCGTCCCATAGGTTTTGGTAGCTCGTGTCTTCATTCTCATTTGTTTCTAAGTATCTTTTGATTTCTTCCTTGATTTCCTTCTTGACCCACTCATTGTTCAACATGGAATTGTTTAATTTCCAGGTGTTTGATTTGATTTTCCGTATTTGTGGGTGGTTAGCTTCTATCTTCAGCGCATCATGGTCTGAAAAGATGGTTGATACAATTTCTATTTTTCCGATTCTATTGAGGTATGTTCTGGGGCCCAGTACATGGTCTATTTTTGAAAATGTTCCATGTGCACTGGAAAAGAATGTGTATTCTTTCTTTTTGGGGTGTAAGGCCCTGTATAGGTCTATTAGGCCTCTCTCTTCAATTTCTTCATTCAGAGTCAGTGTTTCCTTGTTGAGTTTTGTTCTTGTGGATCTATCTAGAGGCGATAAGGCCATATTGAAGTCTCCGACTACAATTGTGCTGTTAGTGATGTCCTCTTTGAAGTCTGTTAGGAGTCGTTTTAAATATTTAGCCGGTCGTTTGTTAGGAGCATATACGTTTAAGAGTGTGATTTCTTCCTGTTGTACATATCCCTTGATAAACAGAAAATGACCTTCGCTGTCCCTTTTGATCTTTTTCATTCTGAAATCTATGTTGTCGGATACCAGGATGGCCACTCCAGCTTTTTTAAGGGGGTTGTTTGCTTGGAGGATTGTTTTCCATCCTTTGACTTTGAGTCTATGTTTACTCTGTTTGTTCAGGTGTGTTTCTTGCAGGCAACAGAATGTTGGGTTTAATTTCCGGATCCATTTAGCCACTCTGTGTCTTTTGATAGGTGCATTTAGGCCATTGACATTGAGAGAGATTATTGTGATGTGGTTTTGTGTCATCTTTCTGTGGGATTTGTTGTTCTTATGGGGCTCCTCCTTGTCTTACAGTAGCCCCTTTAGACCTTCTTTCAAGATTGGTTTTGAGTCTATGAAGTTCCTGAGCTGTTGTTTATCCGAGAAATAGTGTATAGTTCCTTCGAGTTTGAGTGAGAGTTTAGCTGGATAAAGTATTCTTGGTGAGGCATTCATTTCGTTGAGTTTTTTCACTATGTCCCACCATTGTCTTCGGGCTCGGAGGGTTTCTTCTGACAGATCGGCCGTAAATCTGAGGGGTGCTCCTTGGTATGTGATTTCCCTCTTTGACCTTGCTACTTGTAGAATTGTGTCTCTATCTACAGCATCCGCCATTCTGACTATGATATGCCTTGGAGTCTTTTTATTTGGGTCTCTTTTTGCTGGCACTCTTCGGACTTCTTGTATCTGGACGCCTGCCTTCTCCAGCTCTGGGAATTTCTTAGTGATGATGTCTTTGACTATGTTTTTTTCATTGGGGTTACTTCCCTGTGGTTCTGGTACTCCAATGATTCTTATGTTGTTCCTCTTGAAGTCATCCCCCAGGGCTCTGATTCGCTCTATAGCCATTTTGAGGTCTTTGGCCATTATTTGTTGCTGTCTGTAAGCTTTCTGCAGCTCATCCTCAAGCTCGCTGATTCTGTCTTCGGCTGTAGTCATTCTGCTGTTGAGGGCATCTAGTGAGATTTTTATTTCATCTACCGATTGCTTTATTTGTGAGACTTCGGTTCGAAGGTTTGAGATTTCTGCTCTCATTTCTGCTCTCATTTCTTCCTGTATTTTCTTGGTAGACCGTTCCAGCGCTTGATTCATGTCCTCCCTTAATTTATTGGATGTCTGTTCCATAGTTGCTTGGAGTAGGTCGACTCTCCTCCATATTTCCTCTCTGAATTGTTTATCTGAGAGGTCGTAGATGTTGGGAGACTCTTTTGAGGTTTCTAGTATCTTTTGTTCTCCCTCTCTTGGTGGAGGGGATTTTCGCTGTTTCTTCATATTGTCACGGAAGTGCAGAGTTGGAACCTTGTAGTTATTTATTCCTCTTCCTTTTTGTGGGAAGAAGGGGCTCCGATTGTGCTAAACTTCCCTTATTCACTGATAGCTTTTATAGTGTCAGCCTAAGCTAATGGCTATTTTGCGTAAATGTTTGAGCTCGCAAAAGTGAGTTTTCAAAGGAATACACAGTACGGATTGAGCTGAGGTAGCAAAGAATAACTGCGGCCGCGTTAGCGTTGGCCGCTCTGAGAGGAGGCCACGCCCACTTTAGACCACGCCCACTAAGACACAGATAGAATGAATTCTATCAATTGTGGCCAAAGGAGAAGGCATGGAATGGTAGAAAAAAAAAAAAATAACTGCGGCCGCATTAGCGGCCGCCGCTCCAGAAAAAGGCCACGCCCACTTTTAGGCCACGCCCCCTGAGATGAGGACACGCCCCTAAGCAGCAGAGTGGGGATTGGTCAGGATCGGACGGCGGCGGCGGCAAGGTGCCAGGCAGGGGCTTCAGGAGAAGCCCCGAGCCGCAGCGGGCAGGGGGCGGGGAGGGGGGCTTCTCCGCGCTGAGGCAGGCTCTCCAAGGGATTGCCTGTTTACCTGCAGGATGGAGATTGGTCAGGATCGGACGGCGGCGGCGGTAAGGTGCCAGGCAGGGGCTTCAGGAGAAGCCCCGAGCCGCGGTGGGCAGGGGGCGGGGAGGGGAGAAAAACATTTTTATTTTAAATATAGTTTAACTTATTTTTTACAGTGCAGAAGTCTCATGCGTAGAAAGCAGGCACTTTACCACTGAGCCACATCCTTGGCCTCACAAGTCCTGCATTTTTAAGGAGATTTGATTACTTACAGAACTCATTTTTAACCTTCGCAAACTTTATTTTATTTTATTTACTTTTTACATTTTTGCTTTTTTGGGTCACACCCAGCAATGCTGGGTTACTCCTGGCTCTGAACTCAAGAATTACTCCTGGCAGTGCTTGGGGGACCATATGGGATGCAGGGGATCAAATCCAGGTCAGCCACATGCAAAGCAAACACCCACCTGCTGTACTATCGTTCCAGCCCCACCTTCCCAAACTTTAGTATACTTCACTTCTGATTTTAGGGAAAGAGTACTACTGTGTTTGAACACACTTTAGCAATTCAATGGTTGCAAGAATTCAAAAAGAAGTTTTAAGGAGAATTTGAAGAATTCCTTGTATTGTCACTGAATCTTAGGTCTACAGATTAGCATTAGTCACTTCGTGTAGTATAAAATTGTTGAAATATAGGACTAATCCAAGAGATCTCTTAATTGTTATATTTGACATATATCTTTAATATAATTGTAGTACAGTTTTCTATGAGCACTGCATTTGTTTGCTTCAAATGTCCTTCTGAGTGATTGCAATTTGTGAAGATAGGTAGAAAAATTACAGGTTAGACTTAAAAAAATAGCCTGGAATTACACTATATTTTATTCTATCAATGATTGTCACTAAAATATTTAGGCAGATGATAAAATAGGTGAGTATAGAGTTGGAGGAAGCCCTATCAAACATTAATATGGTTAAAATACTAATTAAAGGATATGACTAGGCAGGCTAAATATCACTCAAGCACCATTTCACCTGTATAAAACGTACATTACTAAGTCATTGTCTATAAAATGAAATCCTACCATTTTCACAATTTACCAAAATTATTAGCATTTGTAACTCACTGAATTTGTGTCTTATAAGAAAACATGGTTTATGGTTCTTGAAAATATACATTGGAAGATTTTCTTTCTTCCTCTAGAAACTCACACTCTAATTCGGAATATTTTTACTACCAGAAATGATTTTCTGTAAATTACAGCAAGGGTGGATCATTACAGAGCACTCCAGTATTCTATCACTTAATAGTTGAAGAAAATAGGCAGGATCAAGTGTTAAATATGTACTGAAGATGAGGTTCACCATATATATATGTATATATATAAATATATAATATAAAATACATTTTCCATTGTGACTAAACTCTCAAGGCTAATGAACTTGCAAATTTATTGGATCATATAACAGAATAATTCCAATGTATATTTAGCTTCTGAAAAGGATTAATCCTGAAGTACATACTGTTGTCAGAATCTGACCTCACTACGTGCAGTATTTTGCAAATTTTGTTGGATCATGAAAGTTATCTCAAGTGGGGTATGATAAATGAAAATCATGTGATAGGAACTTTTGAGATATTATTAAAAAACAGCTTCAGGATGCTTATTGTTACAGGTTATGTCATATGATAAATATCTTGACTGCCAAAAAAATCACTAATTATTCTTCCTCTCTTGATACTCTCCATCATGAGTTTTGCAGCCAGCAGAGAGAAAGAGGAATATCAAAATACATGCAATATTGTCCTTGAGCACTGCCAGAAGAGATCTCTGAGCACAGAACCAGGAGTAAGCTCTGAGCTCTCCTCATCCAGATGTAGTCCCCCCAAAAATCATGAAAAATAATCAACATATGGATTTTATTTTGTTTAATAACAATAAATTTAGGGAAGGCTTAAATTATCTCAGTGTAGATGCTATGGACTGAGATAGCATGAATTGTGGCTATATCAATCATTGTATGTATGACTTCTCAAGCTCACTTTGGAGAAAACACCATCATACTGATCTATCTGACCTTGCATAAATATTCATAATTTTGATTGTTACTTTTTTTCATGGGCTGGAGCAATAGCACAGTGGTAGGGCATTTGCCTTGCGGAGGCAGACCCGGGTTTGATTCATCTGCCCCTCTTGGAGAGCTTGGCAAGCTACCGAGAGTATCTTACCTGCACGGCAGAGCCTGGCAAGTTACCTGTGGTGTATTCGATATACCAGAAACAGTAACAAGTCTCACAATGGATATGTTACTGGTGCCCGCTCCAGCAAATCGATGAGCAACAGGATGACAGTGACTATTTTTCACAGTAAATGATATTTTAATGACTTAGTAATACACAATTGGCCAATGTTAGATTCTACATTCCAGAGTGGTTATCTTCCTAAAAACAAATTAGAACTTATTCTCCGGTTAATTAGCAGTTTTTTGGTTGAAAAGAATGGCCTTTTTTTTTTCATCTTTTGTGTAAGAGGGTCTCTTCTAAAAAGAAATAATATCTGACAAGGCAGACTTAGTTCCTGTTGAATGAAAACAAGTTCTTTTTTAAGTTATTGTAAATGTTTCACTCTAGACTTGAAACTATGGACATACTCAAAGTAATTTTGGCCATGGAAGTAAGCTGTGTGATGGTATTGGAGATAGAAGGAGACATTCGGTAATGATTACAGAGAAACTGAGCCTCTTGAATCAGAAAAAATAATTTTTATCAACACCCCCCCCAATTTACCAAATTTTAAATAAAATGTAGGTACTTAGTTTTGTTTTTCCTCAACTATGTGTAATGAAAAATAAATTATATCATGCCTGAGATGGAGAGACACAAGGAATAGTTCTGATTTCTCTCGATGCAAGACCAACAATGATAGGGATAATCCCTTGTTGAGGGTCAGCAACAATGGCAACAGTCAGACTACCTGAAGGAGAGAAGGAAATATCTCTAAGTCCAATATGACACCTTAAGAATCACATAGTACAAATGAGAGAACACTAATTAGTTGCTGGGAAGGTGCTAGTGTGAGTTTTTAATTCAGATGTGAATTTGTATTGTATTCAAATGTTGGAGAAACATTTTCTCTAGTATTAAGAGACAGAGTAATAGTGGTAGAGTAACAGCATTACAGAAATATCATAAACTTAACCTAATATTAAGCAATTTAATTGAGCATCGGGGGCAAAATAAATGAAGAATCTGGAAGTGAAAGTGAATGTGGCAGTGAAGAAAACATATTTCACATTAGTGAATTTTTAATTCTTAATTTTCAAAAGAATATACAATCTTAAGGTTTGGCTAACGTGAGTGCCCTAGGTTTTAAGAAGAGATAGTAAATGAAATTTGAAAAGTCAAATCTAGAGGAAACAAAAGGAAGGGAAAAAGACTCTTTTTCTTTCTTTTTTTTTTTGCATTTTGGGTCACACCAGGCAATATACAGGGGTTCTTCTTGCTTCTGCACTCAGGAATTACCCCTGTCAGTGCTCAGGGGACCATATGGGATGCTGGGAATCAAACCCAGGTCGGCTGCGGGCAAGACAAACGCCCTACTTGCTGTGCTATTGCTCAAGCCCCAAAGTTTCTAATTATTATTTTCTTATTTTCACTTGTTTCTGTTATTTATGGCTTAGATTTTGAAATTACTTTTGTTCTTTCTTTCTGAGAACACTGCTATGATCTTAAAACATCCTATTTCATATTGTTGTTGTTTTCATTAGAAAAAAGCTTGATTACAAAAACAAAACAAAATTTCCCCCTTCCCTCCCGTCCCCTCCCCTTTTCTTCCTTCCCTTCCCTCCCCCCTCTTCCTTTTTCTTTCCTTTCATTTCCTTGATGCTCAGGGACTATGGGTTTCCAGGTAATAGACCCAAGTCTCCAGCATAAAAGATTACATTCCTGCCTTTTGATATATTTCCTTGTTTCTAGAACTGCTTTTAAATAATGGCCAAAACAGACAAAGTGAGGGTTAGGACATACCCAGTAGTGCTTTGAAAATCCGTGCAGTTTTGGGGGGATCAAACTCTAGCTCTCACTTATGCTGGCATCTTTTCTACCACTTCAGCCATGTGTGGACCCATAGAAGTAATTATTTTGGCTTGTTTTTTTCTTTTCTGGTGTGTGTGTGGGTCACACCTGGCAGTGCTTAGTATTTACTCCTGGCGTTCCACTCAGGAAAAACTCCAGGCAGTGCTCGGGGGACTGTATGGGATGCCCTGCCCTGGATCAAACCCAGGTCTGCTGTGTGCGAGGCAAACACCCTACCCTCTGTACTATTGCTCTGGTCCCTAGAAGTAATCTTTAACAGACACATGTGCTACCCAAATGCTTTTTCTAATGGTAAGGTGACTGGGTAATATTGGTTTACAAAAGTGTAAATGTTTATATATTTTAGGGGTAAAATGCTGTCACAGAATGCTATCACCACCGTGACCACCAGCTGAATGACAGCAGCCCTCCAACCATTCTACTGGACCTTTCAGCCTAGACTCCGTCTCATCTTGGAAACCTCAACACTGTGGCCTGAGTGAAGAGGTTTGTTTTTATTTTGAACATCTTTCCTTGGCTTTTTAAAATTTATACACCTTCTATATCTGTTATATAAAGAGATCATCTGGTATCTGTCTTTCAACTTCTGATTTATTTAGTTAACATGACACCCTCTAATTCTCTTTATGTTGTGTAAAAATACAAGATTTCTTCTTTTTTATAGATGAATAGTATTATATTATGCATGCATGTAACATCTTTATCCACTCATCTGTCTTCTGGCCTATGTGTTGTGTCTGGATCTTGGATATTGTAAATAGTGCTGCAATAAACATGGGTATACCTGTATGAGTTGAGTGTTTTGTGTTGTTTGGATAGATATCTTTGTGGATCATTTTTGGATTACATAGTAATTTTAATTTCAATTCATTTTAAATGCAAATTTATGTCTATCTCTTAAATGGGAAAAAGGTTAATTAGAGCAGTGTGTTTCCCATGAAATTACTATATTCATCTCTAAAAATGATATTTTATAAAAGAAGTCCACATTGAGTTCTTTTTTTTTTTATTAAGTACTATGTTAGCCAGCAGAAAGAGTGCAGAGTTTGGTGGCTGTTAGGCAGAGGAGACAGCAGTGTGAGCAGTTGGTGATATGTAAGGTTTAATATCAACAATCACTTTGACAAAGTTAGAGCACTGGCTAATTTAGACACGCCATGTGCTTCATTAGCTAAAGAATAGTTAGCTCCAATTTCAGGGATCATTTTCAGTTTTAGTCATTATAATTATTCTCTGATTTAATTTTCATCATTTGTCCATGGGTCCATGTTATAGAAAAATGGGGAAAGTATTGTGTGCAATTATAGTTAAGTGACTTTTAAATAATTGAAATTGCAGTAAAATTAAAATATATTTTCAAATAGAAGAAATCCTTGCTAGTAGTATAAGCTTTAGTTTTGATTAGTATAAAATATATACTAATATTATAACATACTTCTTTATAAGATTTAAAATATTTTTGTAAAATGTATTTATTAAAATATAATCATAATATTCTTTAAGTTTAACAACATTGGTCTGGCAGTTTTTCTATTTTCTCTAAAGCTAAAGTTTAGTGTGATTAAAAAACAAAATTGCAAGTTATTTTAATTATGCATAAACATTTTTTTGAACAACTTGAAAATAATTTATATTCAAAAGAGTTTTTTTAAAAAATTAGAAGATTCTTTTCTTGCAAACACTAGTTTTTATCATATTTGAAATGTGTTGGGAAACAAAAATTCAATTAAAATTCTTCTTTAAAAGTTTCTCATGAGGGGGCCAAAGCAATAGTACAGTCGGTAGGGTGCTTGCCTTGCATGTGGCCCTGGGTTCTCTCCCCAGCATCTCATGTGGTTCCCAAGCCAGCCAGGAGTATTTCCTGAGTGCAGATCCAAGAGTAGGCCCTGTGCACTGGTGGGCTTACCAGTGCTTTCAAAAATCATGAAATTTGGTAGCAGATAAGCAAATTAATTGGACATAAAACTGTTCTCTTTTCCTCTTCTCTCTTTTCTTTTCTCTTGTTGTTCTCTCTTTTCCTGCCCTGATTTATTCACTTCTGCTCTTCATTTTCATTAAAAATGGCTTCATATTTGCTGGGAAATGAAAATGCCAGTCACAGTGTTATGGTCTAGAAGTCTTTTGGACCAAACATTTATGTTTTGATGTGAAAATGATGAGAAGCATAGATACCAATTTCCTTGAGGACATGGGGTTTATTGTATTTATTAAATTCTGTATTTTAATGCAGTAGTATATGGGAGTTACTTTCATTATGAACTATAGTAAAATAACTGTATAAAATGGTCCTAAAGCACACTTCTGATTGTGTTTTCTTGCAATAATAAAGCTGAGGACTCCAGCACTCCATTTTTTTTTCCTTTGATAACATTAACAATTTTCATAAACGTTTCCTTGCTTGGTTAGTTATGATACTACCTTGGCATCTGAAAATAAATTGCAAAAATTGAATTGGTTTTAGTTTTTCTTTTTTATGTTAAAGTTCAACTTTAAGTGGTTTAGTTTCTTGTTATGACAAACAAACCAATTAAATATTGCCCACAAAACTATGTCACTGAAGAGTTCTTTGGGAATTATACTTCCTTTTATATGATTGTGGAGAACACAATGTGCAAAGATTTTTAACGCTGTCCTTGAATATCTTGGAGGCAAGTTGAGAGTTAGAGTTTTGTTGGTTTTCCTTGGTGGCAGGGATAAATCCTTTCTCTATTTTGTAAGTATTATTACTGACATTAATTATCCTAATAGACTCACATCAGATTTTGGCACTCATTTCTTATCTGGTTCTAGATGAGAACATGATTGTTTAAATCTAAACTAAAACTATTTCCATACATATATGATAATAAATTTAGAACTTATTTTCCAAAGCTTGTTTTTCATCGGAACAAACATCAAGACAGTGAATCACTGCAAACAATAAAAATGCATGCCATTTGCTATACTTAAAAATTATAATATTTGTAATATGGAAAATTGGGTAAAAACCAGCTAGCAAATCTGTTAGGATGCCAATCACTTGCCTTATATGAAACCAGTTTGCAGCAATCCAGGAAGTTTTAGTAGATGGTTCATAATCTGGAGGCAAGACTGATTATTTTATTCCATATTTAAAATATTAGGACTATTATCATCTCAAGTACAAAGATATTTGTGATCACAATGTATTTAATAATTCTGGATATCTTATCTTGTTTTTACTTTTATTTATTTATTTATTTTGCTTTTGGGAGTAGGCTGGAGCCATAGCACAGCGGGTAGGGCGTTTGCCTTGCACACAGCCAACCCGGGTTCAATTCCTCCGTCCCTCTCAGAGAGCCAGCCAAGCTACCAATGGCCTATTTGATGTGCCAAAAACAGTGACAAGTCTCACAATGGAGATGTTATTGGTGCCCGCTTGAGCAAATCGAGGAACAACGGGATGACAGTGCTACAGTGACAGTGCTTTTGGGAGCACAACTGGTGATTCTCTGAGGCTGCTCTTGGTTCTGCACTCAGGAATCATTCCTGGTGTTTCTTGGGGAACAATATGTGATGCTGGGGGTTGACCTTTGGTCCGCCACATGCAAGGCAAAACCCCTGCATGCTATACTATCCATATGGCCCCTCAAAGTTTTAAATTTCAAACTCCAAAAGATAAAAAAGGGGTCTTTCCACTCATGATTGAAAAATACAACTTTTCCCTGAGAACCTATAAAAGGTTTCGTATTCATAGCTACTTTCTATTTCAGATAGGATTTCAGTGTTGTAAAGATCATTGGCCTCTCTTTCTATAGCTTGTGCATCACAAAGCAGGAAAATACTTTTTCTCTACTTCATGGTTTCATGAGCTAGTCTCAGCCACAGCCCCAAACAGTTTGTCATCAGCCTGCTATTTAAACCTAATGTCCTTGCCTCTCATTCATCTTAGTTGAAACAGAATTATGGACAGATGATTTCTGGAGGGAAATTAAGAATGATAATTAATGTGGTGCCCCTTACAGTTACTAAGTAACATGAATATCTTTATTTGTTTGGGGGTGGTAGAAGAACTCCTCCAATTTAAATGAATTGGTGTAAAACTTGGCAGAGGGATTCTCAACTCAGAGACCCTATTAAATACAAGATGATACTACGTACATTTAAGCAGCACCTGTTGAAAATTAGCACGTAATAGGTGTAATTACTTAACAGTTTGCTCAAGAGCAAAACTGCCTTATCTCTTTATTTTAATTCACTTTGTCTGAATTTGATGTATATTACTCAGTCTCAGCTATAGGCAAAAATATTTATTAATTTGTAAGTAAGCACCTTGTTTATTGAGTTATACTGTTACTTAGCCAAAACCTTTGCTTTTATCAGTACTTTTTCTAGATTACTGCTTGCATTTTATTTTGTGGGTATATCTAATAAATTCATTCTTCAATTTCAAATAGATGTGGCATATTTAAAAGACTAAACATTAACAAGTGGTCATGTTTAAATATATATCTGCGTTTATTTATGAAATTATGCTATTTTCATTTGAATCACATTTACATGACTTTAATAGGTCAGACAAGACCAGAGAGCAAGTTAGTGATTAGTATAGCAAGTAAGGGGTAAGAGTAATATAGCAAGTAAGGTGATTGCCTTGATGTAGCCAAACCCTGTTCAATCTCTGGCAGCACATTGATCCCTTGAGCACTGCCAGAAATGATCCCTGAGAATAGTGCCAGGAGTAAGCCCTGAGCCTCATTGAGTGGCACTAAAAACAAAATAAATGAAAAAAAATAGATGATGCATAAAGCAGTACTTCAAACTTTGTAACAAAGAACTAGCAAATCTACTAGTCCATTATTTTTTTCAAATTCCCCATCCTAGGACCAATATTGGATGTATACACTATGGGCAACCTTCTGGTTTATGACCAGATCATACTTGAATAATTGGCATTCATATGGTTTTACTAAATAGCTTGAAGTTCAACCTTGTTCCTCAAATTTAATTCATCAGAACTAATTTCTTTTAATTCCTCTATGAAGATTTAGAAATAATAAAGACCCATTCAAAGAAAAATAAACCATTGGTGTGCTATATAAAAAGATCAAAAGTTAGGCAAGAAAAAACCCACCACACTTCAATAAATTTTTATCAATAAATGGATATTTATATCATCATGAAAAAGTTACCCTGAGAATTATGATATAACTCTATTGGGAGAATACAAGAAAGCACAGTGTTGTGTGATGGTATAAAAATTATAAGATAGCATAAGTTAGTTAATAGTGTCTAAATTTGATCTATTAGATAAATCTAAAACAAATTATTACAAATAATAAAAGTAAATAGAAACTCTGGACTAATTTGTTTCATGTTTGTTTTTAAAATTCTGATTCTAAAAAAATTTCTCAGTTCTGTAGTTGTTAGAGTAAAAATCAGAACTTGCACATTTAATATATTAATGTGTGTGACAACCCACTAAAATATCAATTGTCTTATAACAACAGTGATATTACACATCAGTATCTGGTCACTGCTGGTCAATGACAATTCTGTCCTTTTTCTCTTTGGTCTTTTGTTGTTAAGGATTTACATGGAAGAAGCAGTCTTTATTTGGGCCAGGAAGTTTTCATGTATAATTAAAAAGCTGAGAAGTGAACCCAATCACTCAAATCCTCAGTTTCTGTTCAGTCATGCATACTTTCCATCCATTCGCTTTCCAAGTCACCAAAGCAAATCACATGGCTAAGCCTGAGATTAACTTGGGAGAGCAATTACAATGTTAATGGGTAAAGTCAATTTGCCTTTTTGTCTAGCTGGTATAACATTTTGGAATTTTGTACCTACCAAGAAATAATGGTTTCTAAAATGAATCACTAAATGCTATTAAAAGTTAGATTTTAGTTTTAATTATGGAAAGAAAAATGATGTAGTGTTAAATAATGATTTGCCTTTGGTTTTAATGAGAGAAATATGCAGTAAAGAGTTCTGAAACATCCAGTGGAACTTCTCTAAATTTACCAAATGTTTCTCCAGATGTCTATAAGTGTCAAATTAAACTTGCAAATTATTTTGCTTCATGTGGGGTTTCTAATTGAAGAATCACTCATTTTCTTCTTTCTTCAAAAATTCCTGACATTTGGTAATTAATATTATAGAGGAAAACTTACTTTATCAAGTTATATTCTTAGATTTCCAACACAGCAGTGCTTCTGCAGCTTCCAGTATGTACATGTGGAGGTGAAAGGTTCCTATCTTAATAATGCTTTTGTGTTTCTTTCTCAACTGGCTATGTGAGTAATGTTACCAATTTAAGAATATTGTAGCTAGGTTACCTAACTATCAAAGACTATAAAAATATGTAATTATAATAAAATGAAGATGCAAAATGTCAAAAATGTCAACAAGAAAAATAAACCTTTAGTTGTTGTTAAGTTTTCTTTTAAAATGAAAAGAAAATTTCAGATTACTTTTTTTTGGGGGGGGGAACTACACCCAGTGATGCTCGGGGGTTATTCCTTGCTCTGTACTCAGGAATTACTGCTGAAAGAGCTCTGGGGAGACCCTATGAGATGCCGGGATCAAATCTGGGTTGGCCACATGCAAGATAAGCAACCTAAAATTCCAACATATGAATTCTTAAGCATATCTCAGTTCAATTTATATCCTGCTTGTTGAAATAGAATTTTCTAAAGAAAATTTGTCGACTGTCTAGAAATTATACCTATATTTTTGGTAAAAATTAGTTATAGAGCACTAGAGTTTTTTTAATTATTTTTCTATTAAGATAACAGTTGCATAATCAGATGGTAGAGGTTTAGAAATACATAAAAGACCTGCTCCTCTATTTAGCGGGCAGATAGAACATAATGATTGGAGTTTGCATGATTCATGATTAACATCTCTGCGGGATTAGGGCTTGCAACACCTAATCACTCCTATCTGATTCTTAAAAATAAAAAGAAAGAAAAAAAGAAATACATGAAAAGAAAGAAAACAATGGAATTGCCTAGGAAATGGGACTCCAAATGAAAAATATCTGCTTACGTTTTATGATAATAAGGGTTTATTATGGCTCATGTGATTTTTATGAAGAATGAGAACCAAGACCAGATAGCTTTTAAGTCTGTACAGCTAACATCATACTACAGCAAGTGTTTAAACAATTACTAACAATTGACATGAATTTTACTGGACATAAGAGTACTTGTCTGGCACTATTTAACTTATAAGTTTCTAAACTTGATACCTTTAGTTGTCATTTTCAGGAGTAATTCCTGAGACTTTTAAGGATGATCCTTGAGCACTGCTGAGTTTGGCTCAAAACTTAAAAGCAAAACCAAATAGATACATGCAGTCTAACATAGTATAGCAGTGGAAGGAATTTTCTTGACATAGTGGTTATGAAAACTGCCACTGTATCACTGTCACCAATTTTTCATCAATTTGCTCAAGCGGGTACCATTGATGTCTCCATCGTGAGACATATTATTACTGTTTTTTGGTATACCGAATATGCCATGGGTAGCTTGCCAGGCTCTGCCGTGCGGGAGAGGATACTCTCGGTAACTTGCCGGGCTCTTCGAGAGCGGTGGAAGAGTTGAACCTTGGTGGGCCACGTGTAAGATAACTGCCCTTACCGGCTGTGCTATCGCTCCAACCCTTATGCAAACTATACAGGCAAAACTACACATTATCATCCACTGTTATTTATACTCTTATCACTCACAAAAAAGTCATTAACATTTAGTTTTTTTCCTTTCAATCATTTTTTCACTAAAAATTTCTACACACACACACACACACACACACGTATATTCCTAGAATTAAGACTTCACTGTCACTGTCATCCCATTGCTCATCGATTTGCTCAAGTGGGCACCAGTAATGTCTCCATTGTGAGACTTGTTGTTACTGTTTTTGGCATGTTGAATACGCTATGGGTAGCTTGCCAGGCTCTGCCCTGCAGGTGAGATACTCTCGGTAGCTTGCCAGGCTCTCCGAGACGGGCAGAGGAATCGAACTCAGGTCTGCTGCATGCAAGGCAAATGCCCTACTGCTATGCTATTGACCCAGCCCAGAATTAAGACTTAGTTTGGTAAAACCAAACTTAAAGATAAACTGGGAATTGTTTACATCATATGTGACCGAGTCAATGATTGTCATATGTAAATAAAAATAAGATCTAATGTGCAGGAGTCCATGTTTGGTGTATAGACAAAGCATGTACTCTATCACTAAGCTATATCCTTGGCTCCAGAGAAAGGTTGCTAATGAGAATAAACTACGGTGCTACAAATGTGAAAATTGCATAACTCATTTTTCTAAAAATTCTCATAACTGAATTATAAATGTGGGATGGTATTGTAAAGGAATATTTATTTTAATATTGCTTACAGTAGTTAGGAATAGATTGATTACCAAGTGAGGTATTTGAGAGAGAAAAAATGGAGAGGCAGAAAGGGAAAAGAAGAGAGTTTATATGCTTATTCCTAGAGTAGGAGTTTTAATTTATGAATTTTTATTGGATTTTATTTACTATATTTTCTCATATTTTAAAATTTTCTAATTTTCTAATGATGTATTTTTAATTTCATAATTAGAAAAATTATCTTTACATTTTTATTTAGAAAGTTGAGAGTTAAAAGAAATACACTTGCATTCTAAATCTCAAAAAACATTCTGAATATTTATTTCCTCTATAAAATGTGAGGACAGAGATAAATAATAATTTAGTTCCTTGCATCTTTTAATTTACAAGGTATTTCCTCTACTTAATGTTTCAAATCTTGATATAGCTTCCTCAGGAGTAGAGGTAGATTTGAGGTAGAATTCTCAATGAGGTAGAATTGATTGAGGTGCTTTCAGCTGGATGGTTTCTTTCAATTATTTCAAGAGGACTTTGTACAGTGGTGTGAAAACAGATATGTTAGTGAGTATGGGGAACATTTGGTACCAGTTAGAAATACCACTCTTATTATTTACGGAGATGATAATAAATGGTTATGTAGAGCTCAGTGCCAACATTCACAGCACTTTTTAAAAACAAAATTTAGTCACGGTGAAATTACAGAGTTATTTATGATTGGGTGTCAGGCATATAATGTTTCAACACCAATCCCTAATCCTTTAACCAGTGTTCACTTCTCTCCACCAATGCCCCCCACCCACCCCATTTGCCTCTCACTCACCAGTTTGCTACTATTAGAGGCTCTTTATATAAATATGTATATAAGTATATAATATATATACATACATATGTATGTTTTATATATATATGTTTTTGTGCTGTTGCTGTTTACAGTTCTCTTGCTGATAGTAATCATATATAACACTTTTCCACTTTTTAGCACCATATCTTTCTCCAGGTTGTATGCTTCCTTCCGACATAAACATTGTCCTCTTCCTGTTTTATCCCACAACCCTCTCAGTGGCACATTTCCTACTGAATACCATTTCTTACAGTCTTTGATCAACTTATGCCTGACTAAAAAACTAATGCTTTTAGTTTTTTCCATATTGATTATAATGTTAGCTTTGGACCTGTGGTAAAAGGCTTTGACTATGCTGAGGAAACTCCTTTCACTTCCCATTTTGTTGAGGTTGGTTTATTTTTTATTATTATTATGAATGGGTGGATCTTGTAAAATATCTTCTCCATATTCACTGATATTATCATGTGATTTTTTTTTCATTTATTAATGTGGTGTATTATGTTGGTTAACTTTGTATGAGTCTCCTGCCCCCTCACCTGGCTGTCTTTACTGGGGCCTCTCGGAGGGGGCTTGGTTGAGTTTCCCTCCCTGACCTGAGCTGAGCCCTGGCAGCCGAAGACCTCTGGAACCAGCCACAGCCATGCTCACGGCCACTCTCCACACACTCGGACGAGCCTCACGCATAAAGGAACCAGCAGAAGAACCCAGGTGTGCAGGACCTGGGACTGAGATCTCCAAGCCTGCTTGGATCGGGACTGGGCCTCCTCCACCCAGATCCCCCATTTTCCAGTGCTCAGCAGTCACACCCACAAACTGCCCCTGATGCCATGTAATCCCATCAACATCTTACTGTCTAGTTCTCCGTCTCAGAGAATTGGAGAATTCGGCAAGCTACCAAGAGTATCCTGCCTGCACGGCAGAGCCTGGCAAGCTCTCCGTGGAATATTTGGTATGTCAAAAACAGTAACAATGGTGGGTCTCATTCCCCTGACCCTGAAAGAGCCTCCAATGCAGCACCTTTGGGAAGGACAAGTTAAGAGAGGCTGCTAAAAATCTCAGGGCTAGGACGAATGGAGACGTTACTGGTGCCTGCTCGAGCAAATCAATGAATAACGGATGACAGTGATACAGTGGACTTTGTATGTTATATCATCCTTGTATCCTAAAATGAATCTTTCTTGGTCATGGTATGACCCTTCAGTGCTCAGGGTTTATTTTAAGTCTTTGGGTTCAAGGACAAATCCAAGCAGTGCTTGGCAGACCATATGTAGCATCAGGGAATATATTAAAAGTATCTGCGTGCTAGATAAGCACCTTAACCCCAGTAGTGATTCTTGTTTTATATATATTTTTCCATATTCATTTCAATATTTATATATTTTAAATATTCCAATATATATGTATATATAAGACCTAAAACATACACAAATGTATACATATTTGACCTGTTTAACCAAGCTGATTTTTGAGGAATACTTGATTTTCTGAGGCACAATTGTGAATGGGAATTTTAAAAAATATATCACTTAAAAATATAAATATAAGTTTATTTCAATATATATGTGGTCCACTTAGGTGGACAATTTCTATTCCATTGTGTCAATCTATCTTTAAGTTATATGCTTAAATATTTTAAATATAATGTGGTTTTTGGTGTGCTTATACTTAGGCCTATTACTTTATGGCTTGATTTATATTTGTTCCCTTTGTTTTCTGTTCTTCTACCTCTCTATGTTTCTTATGTTGTTTATTTGAACAGTTTAGGCATTTATTTTTATTTTAAAGATTATTTTATTAGTCTAATTTTGTGCTACTCTGATTACAAACTACTTAATTTTTTAGGTAAATTTTGTCTATTTCAATTGGATTATAAAATATCATTACTTTATCACCTCCCTCATACAGTGTAGTTTTATTATATAATATACCTATATAAATTAGAATGCCTCTTTTTATCTTTATTCCTAAATAATATTTTTACCAGATATAGAATTCTGGGCTGACTATTCTTTTTGCTTTTTTTTGGGGGGGGCATAATACTTTGAGATGCTCAGGGGTTTCTCCTGGTTCTGCACTTAGGAATTACTCCTGGCAGTACTCGGGGTACCATAAGGGATTGAACCCATGTGGGCCCTGTGCAAAGTAAACACCCTACCCACTGTGCTATCACTTAGGCTCAGCTTTTTCCCTTTTTTTCTAGAATTTTGAAAATGTCTTGACACTTTCTTTGTCTTATGTTTTCTTTCTCTTTTTTCCATTCGAGCTATTACTGTTATTTCATCTTCCATTTTTGATAGTCCTTCATTTTCAATATTGAGTTCATTTTTTATCTTCCCATGTTAAACTGAATTTCATTCAACGTGCTTTTCATACTTAGCCTATCTATGTGTTCCATTTTGTGGGGTTCCCTACCTGTGCTCAGGATGCCAAGAGCCACTGCCCATGATACTTGGCCTGGCAATGAGAGTCGAATATTTAGGTGCTCAGGTCCAGCAGTACAGTGCTGCGTGTGTCTGTTGTTACTTTGGGCCACCTATGCGCTTGTGTTTTGGGGTTACCAAGGCAACACCTAGAGGGTCTGTGATCATGGTTATATCTAACTGCTTGCAGGTCCATGTGGTGCTGAGGACTGAACTTGATCTCATGCGTTCAAGGCCTTCACTCTCCAGCTTGGATCTATCCCCTCTTCTTCCGACAACCATGTCTGATAATTGCACTCCTGTCTCTGCTAAAATTTGTGTCTCTGTGGGGTCTAGCCTCCTCAGAATCTGTCAGGAACAAGAAGATCTTTTCAGTCCTAAGCCTTAATTCTTGCAGCTTCAGGGCTATTGGATTTATTTCTTCTCAGAAATTCATTGCCATGGGTCCTCTCCCATCTATCTTCCTGCCTCAGTGCGGGCAGGGCTGAGGGAACATTGTGATTTCACTGATCATGCCACTGTTGTCTTTAAATAGCAGACTCAATTTCTGGTACCAGTGCTCAGATTCTGCCAGAAATGCAAACTATTTCTCAAAGTCCAACTATGTTAGAAACTAGAATATATGTAGTTTTTGTCCTTCCCTGTACCAGGTCAGCTTTGCAACAGTGGTGACTGCTGATAGCACATGCAGGCTGGGAATCCCTCCTTTCATTGATCCCAGTTTCTCCAACTGTGCACCACAGTTTCCACCCTCTTGTATCAGAGATGAATGGGTCTCTTGGGCAAACCAGACTTTGAACAGGTGTGGTTTTACAATGATTTGTCATTGATTTCTAGATGTGCTTTGGAGGGAAGCAATGCTTGCTGGAGCCCAGACCTTCATGTCTCGAGATATCCTATTTTAAAATTTGTTTAAAGAGTGTTCAAGATTGCTAATTCAAGCATTTTATAATGGCTGCTTTAAAGCCCTTATCAGATTATTCTAGCATCTGTATTATCTTGGTGGAGGCATCTGTTGTTTGTCTAAAACCATATGTGATGAGGTTTTCCAAGTTCTTCAAATGCCAATTAATTTTGGATTTAATCCTGGACATTTTGAATATTACGCTATGAGACTTTGGGTCTTGTTTAATTTTTTCTGAGTTTCTATACTTAGTTTTAACAGATATAAACCTCTCAAGGTCTGTTCCACAAGATCTGCCTAGCCTCCCATGTGCTTTGTATTTTATGTAATTTTGGCTTTTGATGCTTTTCTTGTACTTTATAAATTTTACCTTCTATAGTATCATCTATTCTCATATGAAATCTGAGTTAGGATCTCCTATTAATTCTATGCTTAAAGTCTTCGGTTTGCTAATTTAGATCTGACCTCACCTGTACAGCAGGGAGTGAGCCCTGAAACAAATATTTAAAAAACATTTTTTGGGGGAAGGTGTGTATTGCAAACTAGGGACAGATAAGAACATAACAAGAGAACTGATCCACACAATTGAGTTGGTGCAGCCAGGGAGGGTTGTGAGGGAGGGGTCTTGGGATCTTTGTGGGAAGAACAGACTTGGTGATGGGTGTGGTTTTGGAATTATCTGCATCAAAATCATTATTAACAGTATTGTAAACCACAAAATCTCAATTAAAAACCAGATAAAAAATTGATTCTCTGAGTCCCCTGAGCTCTGTCATCACTCTGGTTCTCTCCAATTCCCTGGGGTTTTGTTTGTTATCCCATAGATCAGAAACGCTGCTTTCTCCTTGGTCTACAATGTTGTACACTTGGTCTACCATGTTGTTGAGCCAGCATCCAACAGTGAGCAAGCAATGAGAAGAGAGAGAAGAAAAGTAATGCCTGTTGGGAACTTAGATAGATAGATAGATAGATAGATAGATAGATAGATAGATAGATAGATAGATAGATAGATAGATAGATAGATAGATACATAGATACATAGATACATAGATATACATAGATACATAGATACATAGATAGATAAAGGAGACATGCTGAATGGGCAGTTTATAAGACCAAAAATCCAGAATGTTGGCGCTGGAGTTGGAATGTTGCCCAAGGTGGGTGGGGTGCAGTATATTTTCTACCTCTGTCCTCTCCCAAGGAAGAACTTCTTGTAAAAGCTCTATGCAAAGATGATTATTATCATATGTTAAGGTGCTCAGATATGTAAATGTTGAAGAATGTTCTTTTGGTGATTACTGCTTCTAAGCAGTGTATACTGAAGTGGAGGACAATACAGGGCTTCAGTCCTGGAGGCTGTGAGCCCCCTGATCCCAAGATTTTTCTTTCATTTCTGTCTCTTAGTCATTGCAGCAGCCTTGCCCCAGGTTTGGGCGGTCGCTGGCATCGAATCCACCCATTTAGAAACACAGTTCCACCAGATAAGAGGACAGTTCTTTTCTTGGGTTCCTGTTTTTGCCTCTATTTTCCTGCCACAGCTTTGTTGGGGTCAAGCCTGTAAGAACAGAGAAAGGCAGGGGAGAGGGGACAAGAGGGTGGGAGGGAGAGGAGGGTAAGGGAATTTCTGTAATGCTTCTATTTCCCTTTCTTTGAGTCAGAAACAGAAGTTTCTTCTTGGAGATGTGTGCATAGTCCAGCACTCCTCAGGCTGTAGTTAAGTTTCAGTCAGTAGATAAATTTAAACTCAAATCTAATTATTTATTTAAAAAGTGAACAGCTTCCCAGAATTATTGGTGAGAGAAAAGAAAATTAAATACCTGACTTAATTCAAAACAATTGAAATTTCATTTCATCTAAATTATAGCCATTCTGGTAAGTCGACTTTGATCCAGTGTGTACTGACAAGTTTGGCTGAGAAGGGAACAAAATATCCTTTGGAAACAAAATTACAAATTGTAGTGACAAAGAGAAAAGTTGTGTTTGAATATGGAGGCTTGAGAGTTGGCAAATGCAGAAATTGTTTCTCTAGTACATTCTGTGCCTTAGGCAGGGTTCTCCAGAGAAATTTAAAAAACAACAGTATGCATGTCTATTCTATATATAGACATACATATATATATATATATATATAGACTTATAGACTCATTAGAGATATATAAACTTCAATAGACCCATTTTAAGAGATGGTTTCACAAGATTCTGCTGTCTGAAAAGTCTAATATTGCTCAGGTAGAGGGGGATTTACAAACTTGATTTTAGTCTTTATTATAGTAATTTGTCAGTCATGTTTGGGGTGCATAAAATCTTGAGTGGTTAGCTTACCATTTCAGTTAAAAGTTTTAATCAACTGAAATTTCAGGTTTCATTAAGTTTTATGCCTATTTAGTCTCAAGATCTAAATTTTTAGATCTATCTTCCAATTTTTGATGGTGAACATTTTATTAATAGACCTTTTACATTATTTGTAACAACTCTTTCCCATCAGATACAACTACTTGTTGGTTGGGAAAAGAATAACTTTGGTCAGATCTAATATTCTTATAAGCTGTTTGAACTGCAGTTGAATTAAATTTTGGTCACAAGAGGAGCTGGAAGATACTATAATGGGTCAGTTGCTTGCTGAGCAAACAGCTGACCTGGGTTCAATCCCTGGCATTGTATATTGTTCCCACAGCTCTCACAGGAGTGATCCCTGGGCACAGAGCCAAGATAAGCACTAAATACCACTAAGTGACCCCTTCCCCCCATAAAAAAAATTGGTCATGCAGTTGTGAAGTAAAATTACAAATTAGAAACACCTAATAATGTTGGTAAATAATAATCAACCTCCTCTAAAGGAGAGGTGTTAAGTACATACTGCTACTTTCTGTATTTAAAACCATATTACTTTTGTAAGTAGAATGATATTCCTGGGACTCAAGAAACAGTACTGCTGGTAAGGCACTTGCCTTGCATGTGGCTGACTCGGCTTGAATCCCAGTCTTCCACATGGTCCCCCAAGCATGACCAGGAATAATTCCTGAGTGCAGAGTCAGAAGAAACCCCTGAGCATTGGCCAGGTGTGACCCAAAAATGAACAAAAAGATATTCCTAAAATAGATACAATTATGCATGGATACTTAAAAGGATATAGATTTTATTTCATAATTACTATATAGTTAATCTCATTCAGTGGCAGTTGGATAGTTTGTCATTTGAGGATAAAGAAGGATAAAAAAGACAACTGAATAAGTTCTGTATACCATCCAAATTCAGGAAAATTAGATATTTAGTTAAATTCAATAGTACTTAATGAATTTAATGAATTTAATAATGAAATTGAAAAAAGTTGCTTAATATATACAATAAGAAACCACTTTTTCTTTTTTCTTTTTTTGGTTTTTGAGTCACACCTGGCAGTGTCTTGGGTCTATTCCTAGCTCTACAATCAGAGCAGTATGCTTTCTCTATATAGTAGTGCTGGGGACCCATATATGTGGTGGTGGCGATAGAACCCAGGTTGCCCATGTGCAAGGCAAGTGCCCTACCAACTGTACTCTCTTCAGCCCTAAACTCATTTTTAAGAAAATACTTATAGAGATATAGAATTAGATTTAACTAAATAGATTTATCAACATAGGTAAATGTATACTCAAATATCAAAAGTTTCTACCTCTGGAAAGTAAGATTGCAATAAGAAGTATTAAAATTTCAGCTTTATTCATTTATGGATTGTTAAAATTTATTCTTTTCTGCATTGTTTAAAAAATTTTAGTGTATGTGTTTGTTTTGTAGAAAATATGAAGGGAACAAGTATAAAGAAAAAAGATTAATGGCTCACTGCCATCTGCAAGTGCCACAAGGCTCTGTCTTCTGCTTTCATGCTATTGACAAATGTTATCAATTATTTGGGTGAAGTCATATATGACAAACATCATATTTTTAGACAAAATATTTTGGAGGAATAGTTAATAATGCAATTGATTAAGTCAATCTTCAACTTCCTTAGAATAGGAATATTAGATCAAAACAATGAAAAATTAACAAGGGCACATTCAAGTTTAGTCAGAGATAATTGATTAATATATAAAATATATATTAATTAATTTATAGGAATAAGTTTAATATATAAGGATATCTGTCTTGCACTTCATATGACTAAATATTTCATTTACATGAACTTTCTGTGAACAGAGGTTATAATACCCTGACAATTTTAGATGACGTAGGTTACTGGAGAAATTGTGGTATTGTGTATTTTTTGGTACTGTAAGCTAGGTATTGGTCCATCTGCAGTATTTTGTTTTATTAAAGATACCATTTCTTTTAGAGAAACACTGCAGGTAATATGCTTAAAGACAGGGTCATCAGTGACAGGTATATCCAGCCATAAATTGGAATTCTGAGGTTAGTGGAGAGAGTTTTAAAGAAGAATAGGATAACTGTAGTTGTATATTATCTTTTGATAGAATTTTTATTTGCTGATTATGAAGGCAGAACTGATATCAACTGGACAAACCAATAATGTGTGCTTGCCTTGTTTGGTAAGATTTCTCTGGTTCCTAGATACCTGAGAAAAAATATAGATTATGTTTATAGACACAGTGAAGTTTGTCCTTTATTTACTTGAGGGGTTGTATTGAGTCAGGCATTTTTTAATATTAAAAGAAAACTCTCCAGTCTAAAATTCTAAGATAATGATTATATAATTCTTTTTATATAAATGAAATTGATATTTATATTGGTAAGGATTTCAAACCCCCCCAAATTTGCAGAAATCAAAGATATATATGTACACATATATCATACTTATATATGTATTTGAAAATTATGGTTAGGTTTTTATCAAATATGGGTTTAAGCATTTTTATGCCTGATCTCAAAATATAAAATATAATATATTTGGAATAGAATTCAATTTTTTCTCATATACATTTCTGTTGGAGTACATTTTTTGAAGAATAAACTATAAAATTTCTATTCAAAACTAGTTTTTTTTTGTATATAGGATATTATATACACAGAGCATAATAGGTACTCAGTAAAATTTTATTTTAAAGAGTGAAAAAAGTGGGAATTCAATATTTGGAGTGTAGTGACAGAGGGATGGGATAAATTTGGTGGATAAGAGAAACTAGACATCAAACTTAAGAAAATATTGGCACTTTTGAAAGTGTAGGCACATTTGTAATTTGGGTAAATAACTTATTCCAGAATGTAAAAATTCAGTTATCAGTATGTATAAAAACTACAAATTGATAGGTTAAACAGGCAGTGGGCATTTTGTTGATACTTGTTTTCCTAAAACATACAAATATTATAAACAGGTTACCTCATTAATAAGATAAATATACTGGTCAGTTCAATGTTATGATAGCAGATAGATTGTTGGATTCATCAAAAATCTAATTTAAGTAAAAATCAATATTCTTTCTGTAATCAGAAGAGAAAGTATTATAAATTTGATTTTCTAGGATAAGATTCAGGTATAACCCAAAAACTATTCATATTAATAGTTAGGTAATCCAATTTTTGAGTGTCCAAAGTACCTAGTAAACACTAAGACACCTACCAACTTGGGATCTACTAAGAAAATGAAGGCTTGCTAATGTATAGTAGCAGTTTTATGACTATATTTCCCTAAAAAATTATAATAATTTTTTATATTAAAACTTTAAAAAGAATATTAAGTCTCTGTTATTCATACTTAAGTTTTAGGCATACAATGTTCGAGTACCAATCTAACCACTAGGCTCAATTTCCTTTCTAGAATATCCTGATATTCTCTCCTATACCCATGCTTGCTCCTAAACAGGAACACTTTAAAGTTTGGTTGTTGTAGTTTGAATCTCATGCCTACTATATTTTTGACTCAGTGGTTCATATAGCTCTGTAGCACTGTCGTCCCATTGTTCATCGATTTGCTGGAGTGGGCATCAGTAATGTCTTCATTTGAGACTTGTTGTTACTGTTTTTGGCATTTTGAATATGCCTTGCCAGGTAGCTTGCCAGGCTCTGCCGTGCGGGCAGGATATTCTCGGTAGCTTGCCAGGCTCTTCGAGAGGGGTGGAGGAATCAAACCCGGGTCAGCCATGTGCAAGACAAATGCCTTACACACTGTGCTTTTGTTTCAGTCCATATAAAAGAATTCAATGTTAAATTCTGACCTTTTATTCAACAAAGATGGAGGTGAAGCTATTAAAAATGTAGGGGTAGTTGAGTAATTATATTTATATTTTATTATTTTTATATTATACGAACATAATATTAAACAGAGTATTGACTGTTGGCAGGGGATAATGCCATTTAAAGAGAGGGGTGCGGCAGGGTGATACCATTTCACCGAAACTCTTCAGTGTCACCCTCGAAAACGTCATGTAACTACTAGAATGCGAAGGAATGCGAGTGAAGATAGATTTCGGCAATTGCACCACCTCCGCTTTGCTGATGACATCGTTCTCATAACACCAAACATTAGCCAAGCGGCACAAATGCTGGCTGACTTCGACCATGAGTGTAGAAAGGTCGGACTGCAGCTGAACCTCAACAAGACGATGCTCATGAAAAACGAAGTAGTCCCTGATGCTCCATTTGCTCTCAATGGAACAAACATCTCCGAATGCAGCAGCTATGTGTACCTGGTTCGGGAACTCAATGTGAGGAATGACTTGGCGCCAGAACAGCACAGGAGGAAGAGAGCAGCGTGAAACGCCTTCAAGAGTGTCGAAGAAGTGGTTAAGAGAATGAAGGACCTTTGACTCCAGGCACATATTTTCGATTCCACTGTTCTTCCTGCACTAACGTACGCCTCAGAGACCTGGGCCCTACGCAAACAGGATGAGAATGCTATTCAGGTATCCCAAAGAGGAATTGAAAGAGCTATGCTAGGAGTATCACGTCTCACTCAAGTGAGAGAAGGTATCTGGAGTTCTGACCTCCGTCGATGGTCAAGAATCAGGGACACTGTCTCGTTTGCCAAGGCATCAAAAATCAGATGGGCCAGATCTTGATTCAGAGATGACCGCTAGACTAGAGCTGTTACTGACTGGATTCCACAGGACGTCAAAAGACCACATAGCCGCCCACCAACGAGATGGTCAGACTTCTTCGTCAAAACACTGAATGAATGGTTTGAGGCTCTTCCTGTTCCTGGAGCAAGCAGATATTATTGGGCTACACTAGCACGCGACAGGGATAAATGGAGATGTTACTGGCCCCCACTCGAGCAAATCGAAGATCAACAGGAAGACAAGTGATACAAGTGATTGACTGTCAGTTGTTAGCTGAGTAGCAATGAATTCAGGCTTGTTTTTAGTTTGTAATATGCAAATTCTTAGAGTTACTATTGCTTCTGACAGTGCTTAGAAATTGTAGATACTTCAAATATAAAAGTTGTGCTTTAATTTCATCTAGACTAGTTTTTACAAAGTACTGGTAACAAATATATTACTCCAATGATAATTGAGATCATTTCAATTAAATTCCGAAAAAAATAGAACAAATTAATTTGTCAAGAAAAAATACAAGAGCATTTATATTCTCTCCCCAATCTTAATGAAATAGTGCTTTAATAATAAGAGAGAATAGATCATTGAGAATTTTTCATGATGGAGCTAAATTTTAGAATAAAAATATATTCAAATATACTTGTATACTCACAATAATCAGTAATTTATGGTACATCTTTATTGAAGAATGTATGCAAAATTAGTGTTTCCAATTGATATGATAACAATTGCAGTAGAAAATAAGCAATGGAAAAACACTAAAATGGATGTAGCAAAAATTGAAGTTGTTCTATCCACAATCACTCAGGTTGATGCTCAACCAACCAGACTGGTGGTTCAGTGCTAGGGCAAGAGGATGTGATGCTGCACAGTCCCTCTGTGCTGCCTGGGCCCTGCCTTGCTTCCCAAGTTCCCTGGTGCTGGGGACCATCAGGGACAGTCCAGCTGTATTTTGGTACCCCCAGGGATACACCTGGTGATGTTGGAAGTCTTGTGGTGAAGAGGATCGAACTGGACTGGGATTTCTGCCCCTAAACTATCTCCCTAATCACCACTGTATCACGGTCACTCTCATCACTGTCATCCCGTTGCTCATTGATTTGCTCGAGTGGGCACCAGTAACGTCTCCATTGTGAGACTTGTTACTGTTTTTGGCATATCGAATATGCCATGGGCAGCTTGCCAGACTCTGCCATGAGGGCGAGAGACTCTCGGTAGCTTGCCAGTCTCTCTGAGAGGGGCGGAGGAGGAATTGAACCCAGGTAAATGGCGTGCAAGGCAAACACCCTACCTGCTGTGCTATTGCTCCAGTCCCCCTAATCCCCACTTTTTGTAATTTAAAAGAAGCTGTTGCATATTCCTTATTCACAACTGGTCATTGTCTTTTGGGGAACCTTCTAGATAGAAAGTATATACTGCAACATGATTGACTATTCACTCCCAGTTCTTTTTTTTAAAATTTATTTATTAGTGAGTCACAGTGAGGGTACAGTTACAGATTTATACATTTTCGTGCTCATGTTTCCCTCATACAAAGTTCGAGAACCCATCCCTTCACCAGTGCCCATTCTCCACCACCAATAAACCCAGCATCCCTCCCACCCCCCCATCCCATTCCCCCCCCCCACTGTGGCAGGGTCTTCCCTTTTGTTCTCTCTCTCTAATTAGGTGTTGCTCATAAAGGTGAGCAAATCATAAAGATTTGCAATAAAGGTGTTGAGTGGCCATTGTATTCAGTCTCTAGTCTACATTCAGCACGCTTCACCCTTCTCCAGAATGGCCTCCAACCACATTTTACTTGGTGTTCCCTTCTCTATCTGAGCTGCCTTTTCCCCAGAATGTGAGGCCAGCTTACAAGCCATGGTCACTCCCAGTTCTTATTCCATACAAGGTATACGGTAGAGCCCACTAGATGGTTGTTTGAACAGATGATTTAATAAGTAAGACATTTTCTTAAAGTTTGTGGTCTCTGTTGCATCGTCTGTATATTTTGAAAGCTGCAGGCTTTTCCTGTAGAAAGTAGCACAACCCTGACAATCCAAACTTGCCTATTATGAAAAGGTGGAATAGTTCATGCTAAACCCTCCATGTTGGAAATAATTCATGATTTCATTGTTATCTCTCAGTGTCCAACACAGAGTTTGCAAATAGAGCAATTGTGCTAGTTTTTGCCACTGTCACAACTGTATCATGAGAAAACTCTTCCTTAATCTCTGGAGTTCTATCCTGGGGATTTTTTTTTGTAATGTCAATCCTAATTTTCCTATGGTTGCTGTGCTATTGATTTTGTCTTTACAAAAATATATTGACAATTTCTTTATGAAATTGTCTACCATCGCCTCTCTTGTGTGTTGAGTTAGGGTGTTTGAAGCCCTGGTTATTGTTCTATTGAACAGGTTGCTTTTCTTCAGACAACCTAAAGATGAAAAGAGTCTTTAAGGACCTAGGAGTGAAGTGATATAAATTCTAACTCCTCTAAACTTTAACACTTTCCCCATGTCTGGGATCCATTCTCTGGAGACATTCAGTTCCTTGATTAGATTCCTTATAAGACATTTTGTATACGAGGCTTTCCCTTTTTAATTCCTCTCAGTGTTAGCTTCAGTTATTATTCTTATTCTTCTTGGACTCCCCATGGCCACCAGACTATAAATATTTCAATTTTGTTTACTTTATGAAAATAATTCCTCCCTCTCATTTCCTTTTGTGAACCATCATTTTAAGAATCACCCCAGTTCAATATGTTTAGATTTGATGGGGGAAAAATTTATAGCCTCTATTTATCTTAAGTGTTTTTTTTTTTAGTTGAGGTGTCACTGATTTGTAATTCTGTATGAATTTCAGGACTATATCTTTGACCCTTAAAGACTGAGTATACCACACTGCACCCACTGCTAAATATCTTTTGCTCAACTCCCTTTGTTTCAGCCCCACCTCTGGTAATCCACCTCTATTCTCTTGTGAATCTCAGGGCTCATTGTTTCCTTTTGTGTGTTCATTTATTTTTCTTTATATTTTACTTATCAGTTAGGTCCAATGGTGTTTGTCTTTCTCTTTCTGACTGGCTTAGCATAACTCACTTAATTCTGCTCATGCACAACTTTTTGTTTCATTTTTCTATGCAGAAGCTTTTTAGTTTGATGACTGCATCAAACTAAAATAGAACTCTTAGTTATATACTCTGGTTTCCCTTGATGCTGAGGACAAATATAAAAAGGCATATGAAGGCCCATAATGAAGTTTATTTCCTGTTTTCTTCTCATATTTTATGATTTTTGATCTTAGTTTCAAGTATTGAAAATATTTTGAATTATTTTTGTGTATAGTATAAGTAGTTTGGGTTTATTTTTTTGTGTATGACTTTCAATAATTTGCTCATTTAGCCTTCACTTATGTCAGTCTTGGGCTTACTTTCACATACTCTATAAGTTCTTAACTTTTGTAACAGCTCCTCAGTTCTTCAAGTAACTCTAAAGTGTCTTTTAAGTCTAGGATACAAATGCTTTTATTCCATTCCTCAGAATTCCTCCTGTCCAGTTTTACTGTTGCTTCAAAGTTGTTTTCTGGTCTCTAGTCTTGCTTGACACCTTCAGTCAGGCTTGAAAACTCTAGAAAAAATGATTTTTGAAAACTTAACTGATAATTTCAGTGCATATCAACAATCTCTGTTATTTTAAGAATAAAACTCAAGCTTGTCTGGCTAATACAATTAGTCCTGTAGTTTTTTTCTTATCTTTTTCTTAATATCTCCAGTATCTTTTTCCATTCTACTACTTCACAGTATGAGCATCAATCTAAACTGCTGAAGCGTTGATTCTGCACATCTCTACATCTTCTTTACTCTGTGTACAGTGGCTCTGCACTTTTATTTGTGCCTTCTCAATTCCTGTATATTTTGGAGGACTCTGGTCACCTCTTTAGTAAGTCTTTGCCTCTCTCTCTCTCCCTACAGCTGTCACAGATTTCTTGTTGGTGTATTTATTTATTTATTTATTTAATCTTAAGTCTTTATGCATTAAAGAGGATAGGTATCATCCCTTTTAATATCAGTGTTTTCATTTAGTCTGAGGGTTTTATCACCATATCATAAGAAAGGTTTGGTACATGGGAGACCGTGGTCCAATAATAATGAATCAAACAATGGATGAGTTTATTGTAATTTAATTATGGAATCATGACCAGTATAGAAAATTATTATAGTAAGGATTAAATTTTCTATGTAACAGTTTAAGACAAACATTGTCTTGTTTCTCACTAACCTATTTCTTATGTATATTGCTTCCTAATCTATCTCTAAGTTTACCCTACTGTGCTGCTTAATAACTCACAATTAGCAATTATTATTTTTAGGTGACTTTTCAGCTTTTGTAGTTACTTTCTGCCCATTTTCAAATAAAATCTGTCATATATGCCTCAACTTGAGCATGAACTCAGAGACAAAACTTTACTAGTACTTGTATCATGTTCAGCAACAGTCAACTAAAACTCAAATGTCAAAACTTTTTCATCCTCAGGACCTCTTCTTAAGCTGCTTAAGGGAGATATTGTGATCTCACAAAATCATGTGCTCTTATTAGAGAGCCAGAATTAAAAACCTTTTTTCCTTAATTTTATTATTTTATTTTCATTGTACAATCACTGTTACTGTCACTGTCATCCTGTTTCTCATTGATTTGCTCGAGTGGGCACCAGTAATGCCTCCATTGTGAGACTTATTGTTATTGTTTTTAGCATATCCAATATGCCACAGGTAGCCTGCCAGGCTCTGCCATGTGGGCGATGATATACTCTCCGTAACTTGCCGGGCTCTCCAAGAGGGGTGGAGGAATTGAACCTGTATCGTGTGTGTGCAAGGCAAATGTTCTACCCGCTGTGCTATTGCACATGGACAGTGATGAAGAATCTTGGGCACTCTGAAGATGGTGAAGGTTCAATAACTTTGTATATCAAAAACATAAATGTTAGCACTATTGTACAATGCCCGGGCTGTACAAAGTTATTGCACCTTTATCATCTTCAGAGTGCCAAATATTCTCCATCACTGTCCATGTGTTGCTTCTAGGCCAAGTATTGGACTTTAATTCATGACTTAACTTCCACAACTCTTGATGAAAACATAAATATTTATCAGCACTCTTTCTGGAGCGATAGCACAGCGGTTGGGCATTCGCTTTTCACGCGGCCGACCCTAGTTCGATTCCTCCGCCCCTCTCGGAGAGCCCCACAAGCTACCGAGAGTATCCAGCCGGCGTGGCAGAGCCTGGCAAGCTACCCATGTGTATTGGATATGACAAAAATAGTAACAATAAGTCTCTCAATGAGAGACGTTACTGGTGCCCGCTCGAACAAATCGATGAGCAACGGGATGACAGTGACAGTGACTCTCTCTGTTACGAACATCTTGGCTACAGGATGGCACAGAGAGCAAGAAGGACTTGACTTCTCCCTCAAAGAGATTCATCAGAAAGAAGTATGTGACCATTTTTATATCTCATTGGCTAGAAGTCAATATCAAATGCAGAATTATAATGGCTTCATAAAAATCCTATCAATTATATGGTTGTGATAGTTACTTTTTTCTTTGTAAACTTCATTTTCTTCATTTCCCATATCAATGCACATCTTATAGAAATTCTATAAAAAGTGTAAATGTGCATTTAAAGCTGCATTGCAATGATACACACACAGCATACTCTCTGTAAGTAGTTGTTCTGATTATAAATGGAGCTATTGAAATTCAGATATATTAACTCCTTCAGAGCTAATATTGGTTAATTAGTAATATGCCTGACTCTGTCCTCTATTCTTAACCAAAACAGTGAAATGTGTAATGGTCTAGAACACAAAACTCCTGTTTTTCAGCACGATTCTCTCTTTCAAATTTTATTTCTTTTTGGTGTAAGTTTTTGAAATCATTAAAGACATCATTAGAACAGAAAGATCTAGTTTCTTTGGTTTAATTTATCTAAACACTCGCCTTGCTTTCCAGTTCTTTTTGTGGAGACTTGGCTGAAATCAACTGCATTAATTGAGTGTGTAATTCTGGAACCATCGAAGAAAGCTAAAATCATTTAAAATTAGTTGGGGTTTAGTAACTAGGTTGAACTTTGCCTTTGTCAAGCAGTTTCCAGCTGATTCACTGCAGCTGCAACAATTGACATCATTTTGTGCCTTTCATGCAGACTAATTTGGCAGGGAGCACTCCCAGTGGAGTGGGTTTCAGAGCCTCAGTGAATCTCAGGGTTGGAATGGACTTTAAAGGTCATGAAATTCAAACCTTAATGTAATGATTGAATTCAATTACATCAACATACCAGTGGTTTTCTAACCTATGCTTGGATAAGCCTAGAAACAAAAACACAGTGAAGCTTTCCACATGAGTGGAGCTGTGTAACCCATTCTGTATTCCAATACCCACGACTTCCTTTTACTTGGCTGAAGTCTATATTCTCAACTCCCTCAACTCCATCTAGTCATCAGCATAGTTCAATCCCTAGTGCAAATAGAGTCCTCTTTGAAAACTTGACAGCATTTCAGATATTTGAATCTCTGGTATATTTCACTGGGCTGGAGCAATAGCACAGCGGTAGGGCGTTCGCCTTTTTTGCGGCGGACCCGTGTTTGATTCCTCTGCCCCTCTCAGAGAGCCTGACAAGCTACCGAGAGTATCGAGCCCGCACGGCAGAGCCTGGCAAGCTACCAGGCTTAGATATGCCAAAAACAGTAACATAAGTCTCATAATGAGAGATGTTACTGTCGAACAAATCGGTGAGCAACAGGATGACAGTGGCAGTATTTTTCACTTATTCTTCATTGCGTATCTCTGATCCTGTTCACTTATTTCCCATTCTCCATATTTTTGTTTTTCTTCGCAATCCTGGGCTTACTGCTGTATAGTTTTAATTTGATAGATTAGTCTTTAAATATTTCTCTTACCTCAGGAAGGAATACAATTCTGCAGTTATAGGTCGACTGAATCATCTAGTCAAACTGTCATAGAAAAGTAAGATGGGAGTGGCTTGAAAAATTGTGCTGGTCCTCCTACAATTATGCCAATGTGGCATATTAATTTCATACTCGGAAAATCTCAAAGGCATGAAAAAGTCATAGTGTCTTTTAAGCACAAAATAAATAAGTGATCATGCTAGTTTAGGTTCCATCTGCTTTTATATTTGTTTGGGCTCCTAATTTTAGCGCTAACATTAAATAATAAAGGAGGCATTGGTGAATGATGACTATGCTCCAGTACATAAAAATTTAAAGCAAAACAAAAGAAAATCATTATTTCTGACTGACAAAGTGCTGAGTTCTGTATAGAATTAAAATAACAGTTTCAAGTAATTCTGTGACACACAAATGTCTTTAGTAATTTCAAAAGTCTTTCTTTACTCTTGAAGGAAGAACACTTAGCTGAATTAAGACATGGTAACAATTAAGCTGTGTGTTATTTGAAAAAAATTGTTTACCATCTCTGCTTATGAAATGCAAGGGAAAAGGAGTACTTCAGTGCATAATAAACATCTAGTGAGGCTAAAACAACATAAAAAATCTCAATTAATATTTATGAATAATTTTTATATTTTCTCAGTGTTCTGTGACTGAAGCGATAGCACAGTGGGTAGGGCATTTGCCTTGCATGCGGCTGACCTGAGTTCTATTCCTCTGTCCCTCTGGGAGAGCCCAGCAAGCTACCGAGAGTATCCTACCCCCATGGCAGAGCCTGGCAAGCTACTCGTGGTGTATCCGATATGCCAAAAACAGTAACAACAAGTCTCACAATGGAGACGTTACTGGTGCCCGATCAAGCAAATTGATGAGCAACAGGATGACAGTGACAGATACATATATATATACACATATATATACACATATATATACATACATGTGTATGTATATATATACATAGACACATACATACATTGTTTTTCTGAATCAATACTGGTAGGTCTTAAGGGGATCTTACATGGGTGCTGGGGCTCAAATCTAGATTAAGCTTGCAAGGCAAGCACTCTGTTCTTTGTACTATAGTTCTGATCCATTCCTCCTATTTTTATGGAAAACTTTAGATCAAATAATTTTGGGGACTATCAAAAATGGTACTTTTAAATAGTTTTTCTTTAATTATTTTTCTTTTTGGTTTTTGGGCCATAACTGATGATACTCAGGACTGACTCTTGATTGATTCTGTGCTCAGAGTCCAATCCTTACAGGACTTGGGGACCCATATGCTGGGAATTGAAGCCAGATAGGTGACAAGCAAGTCAAGCACCCTACCTGCTATTCTATTTCTTGAGCCTCAATAGGTTTTCTTTAATATTTTAATTTGATTTATTGTGTTTACATTTTAATATAATAATATATGCATTAAAAAGCCCTATAATTTTAGACTTTTCACACTGCAAATTTTAGGGGTCTCCCAAAGCGATATTCAGGAGGCCCAGGTGCCCAACTGACAACTATTTACCAATTGGGCCAGTGTTTCAAAGGAAAAGCCCTTGTAAGGATGCTGCACTACTCAGGTTATGTACTGCAACTCTTGTAGTTTTGGGGTCCTCTAGGGCCACAACCACTGAAGCTTGAGGGCCTCCAGAGCTGTACCTGGTGATGTTCAGGGGTTCTGGGAATTGAATCAGGTCTTAGGCAATGGTAGGCATGGTCTATGTTGCACAGTAGGCATACACTCAACCACTTTACTAGTTCCTGCACCTCCCAACACAAAACTTAAATATATATACATATTATTTTTCTACACAGAGAAGAAAAATAACAAGTGGACATTTATTTTTTTATTCTCTTTTGATCCTTTTCCTTTATAGTAATTGTTAAAGCTTCACTGACACTAGCATGCTTGAAATATATCATACTTTAAAGAGATAATAGAACAATCATGAGATTTAATATTGCAGAGTTGACCCAATTTTCACTTAGTCTTGAATAATTCTTATTAAATAAGAGCACCAATTTAAGCACATTTTCCCTCTTTCTCCTAGATTTCCAGGCAATTATAACACGTACTCTGAAATTTATAGACTATATACTTTTATTGTAAAATAGAATTTTGTATTTTGATGAAACTTCAATGTTATTAAATCACAGTTTGATATATTTTTAATGCAAGAATGAATGATTTATATAACATTTTATAACATTCTTGAATATACCTAAATTATAAAAATTATTCGTTAAGTAATTATAATTATGCTAGAATACCTGGATTGGGTTACAGTCTATTAATTTGTACATAGTTTATGCACAGACTTTAATACAAATAAAGCACATTAACATTACTTTCAACTTCTATATGTATCTTCCAGGATAATACTTTAGTATACTGTTGTGTTTCCCTTAAGAAGTGTTTTTTGTTCTTTTGCCAAACCCAACAGTGCTTAGGCTTCCTCCTAGCTCTGTGCTCAGGGATCAGTCTAGGTGGTGTCTGAGGGACTATATGTGGTGTGTCTTACTTTCTAGGGCCTCCATCCAATTTTTTGCTCTCCAAAACTATTCTCGTTCTTTTCCCATGTAAGGGTATGAGATATCCTCTGACACAAAAATATCCTCTTCAGATATCTACAAAACTGAGACTATAGAAACTTAAAACACTGAAGATATCTGGGCATAAAAATTTATCCTATAAACTATCCATTTGGAAAAAAATGCACTATTAGGTCAGAGACAATTCCCTCTCTACCTTCCTATCTCCCAGATCAATGAAACTGATTGTCTTTTGGAGAGGAAAAGTAGATGAAGGGAAGAGCGAACTTCGGGTGTATATGCATATGTGTGTGTGTGTGTCTATGTGTGTATGTATGTGTGTGTGCATTTGAAAATATTTCTTTGCTTTGATCCTATTTTCATACCATCCCAACTACCAAAATAGGTATGTTTGCAGCCTCTTTTTAAAACTATTTTTTAAAATATTGATGTAAAAATACAAAAAAGAAATGGGATGGATACTTGATGTGCCTAAAGAGATCAAACCAAGAGAGCCTTAGAATTTCCAATACTTTCTGTGTTTAAGAAGGATTTAAGCAAAGCTGAAGTAAAGCAAAACCTAAGATACATTATTGTCAAGAATATGGTATCTATATGTGTGGGATATATGTGGGGAAAATGAATGAGGGTATTATGGGATCAGGGATGGGAATCATTGTCAGGAAATTGTGACTTTGAGGATTTGTTGCAGGATGAGGCAATAACTATAAATAGCTAAGATTTTTTATTTACTTGGTAGACATTAAGTATCCAAGCATTCTGGTGCCATTATTTTGTGGTAACACATGGCAATAGTCAGGATTTGCTAGTTCTATTCTTGAGGAACACCCCTTGACAGTGCTTGGGGGACTATTACGGTGCTGCGGATTGAACTAAGGTTGGCTGTATGCAAGGCAAGACCATTAACCATTGTGCTCTCTCTAGCATTTTCTATTGTTGTATTCTCACTGAAGTACTATTCTGTAGATTGTACTTTATTATTTCCATTTTGTCAAGAAGAAAACTGTGGCAGAAAATTTAAACCATTTATCTGCAGTCTTAACCACAATAACTGCTCACTCATATGGTTGTACATTTTAATGAGTAGATTATTATAAATCTGGATTAGATATTTTTTCTGACTTGTATAATTTCCAGTCCCTTTGTTTCTCAAACCACTGTATTATTTTCAGGGTTCTTAAATAATAGAAAATTATATAACCTCACCCTACCCTTAATTTGAAAAGACTGAGTAACCCTGGGTACAAACTATCTATGTTGAAATACTGGTATAGATGACTCAGTTTATATTCTTTGTATACCTGAGGTTGTCACTAGAGTTTCACACTAATTATGTATGTTTGCAGTAAAAGGGGTCAGAGTGATATTACCCTCCGCCCAACTAGTGACCAGGAAAATATTACAATATTTTTAATTTCATTTTTTATCATGCAATTATTTTCATCATCATCATCATCATCATCATCATCATCATCATCATCATCATCCTGTTGATCATTGATTTTCCCGAGTGGTCTCAGTAATGTCTCCATTTATCCTAGCCCTGAGATTTTAGAAGCCTCTCTTTACTTGTCCTTCCCAATGGTGCCACACTGGAGGCTCTTTCAGGGTCAGGGGAATGAGACACATCATTGTTACTTGTTTTGGCATCTGAATACGCCATGGGGAGTTTGCTAGGCTCTCATGTGCAGGTAATTGTTTTATTTTTATTATTTTTTCTTTTTTGGGCCACATCCAGCAATGCACAAGGTCTACTTCTGGCTCATGCACTCAGGATTACTCCTGGTGGTGCTTGGGGGAACATATGGGATTCTGGAATCGAATCTGGGTTGGCGCATGCAAGGCAAATATCCTACCCTCTGTGCTATCGTTCCAGCCCCATCATGCAATTATTAAAACCAGGGCATCACACATATAAGGCAATTGTTCTATGCTCAGTTACATCCTGGACATCACTGGACTCAAATAAGCTCCCAGCATTTAGTGAAAAGTTTACAGCACTTATAAACAATGTAACTGTATCTCACGATGATTCATTAAAATAAAAAATTGTTAAAAATCCAGAAAATTTAAAAACAAAACAAGACAATGTCTCAGGAGCTGCAGAGGTAGTAGAGGATTTAAGGCACGTGCCTTACACAGAGCTGCTCCTTCCTTGATCCCCTGCAGTGATGCCTGAGCACAGAGCCAGGAGTAAGACTTGAGCACCACTGGCTAATCACCCAAGCTCATTGTCTCCTTACAAATGGTTCAGACACATCTTGATTACTGTAATGTGCAGAGGTTTCTTATCCTAGAACAGTTTCTTCAATCATACTATCTTTTATCTTTAAATTGTAGAACCTATCTTTTTTTTCTTTATTTATTTTTTAATAAGTGAGTCACCGCGAGGTACAGTTAGAAATTTACCCATCTTCATGCTTGTGTTTCCCTCATACAATGTTCAAGAACCCATCCCTCCACCAGTGTCCATTCTCTACTACCAATGAACCCGGTATCTCTCCCACCTTCCAATCCTGTCCCCCACCCCCACCCCACCCCACCCCGCCTTTGTGGCAGGGTATTCCATTTTCTTCTCTCTCCTTTTGGGTGTTGTGGTTTTTGATAGGGGTATTGAGTGGCCATCATGTTCAGTCTCTAGTCTACTTTCAGCACGCATCTCTCCTCTCGAGCGGGATCCCCAGCCACATTTTACTTGGTGTTCCCTTCTCTATCCGGGCTGCCTTTCCCCCAGCATGTGAGGGCAACTTCCAAGCCATGGAGCCAACCTCCTGGTATTATATACTGCTATTCTTGGGTGTTAGTCTCCTACTCTGTTATTTTATATTCCACAGATGAGTGCAATCTTTCTATGTCTGTCCCTCCCTTTCTGACTCACTTCGCTTAGCATGATACTTTCCATGTTGATCCACTTATGTGCAAAGTTCATGACTTCATCTTTTCTAACAGCTGTATAGTATTCCATTGTATAGATGTACCAAAGTTTCTTTAACCAGTCATCTGTTCTTGGGCACTCGAATTTTTTCCAGATTCTGGCTATTATGTGAACTCTAGATTAAATGTCAATGCAATAATAATATAATTTAATATCAGATTATTACTTGATAATAATAATCTAATCAAGAAAACCTTGATGTCTGCCCAATTTTTTCATGTTTACTATGTGCTTATTGTTGTTAATAATAAACCAGAGTCACTTAATTTGTTTCGTATTTTTAAAAGAAATATATTATATACATGTTATGTTGTAGTTTAGAAGTAAGTTAGTTAAGAAAGCTGAGGATCATATATGATCATTGAAAGTCTAATAGTCATGTGATGTTTGAATTATGCTAAATTTCCTCAGCAGTGCTTCAGGGCCTATGTGCCATGCCCAGATACACAACTGATTGTGGCCCCAACAGTTTGGAACACAGTTCCTGTGATGATGAGATCCACCAGAATGACAGATGTTAGGAGGAACATCAGAAGATGACTTAGACTGAGGATCTCATGTAGGCAAGGCAGAGGTCCATCCCTTTGAACCATTTCCTGTCCCTTTATGTCCAATTTTACATTACAGGTGTGAGTTTTCTTTAGTTATGTAAAATGTACTGTATATTCCCACTGTAAAACATATGATTATGGTTTAGATAGAAACAAGATAATATAATGTTATAAAACAAGATAAACAAGATGATATAATATAAAATATTATGTCTGTATGATGTGATTGCAAAACAAATATATATATGTATATATATGTATATATACATATATATATATATATATATATATACCATTTGATCATCAACATAAAGAGAGGGGTTCGGCAGGGAGATACCATTTCACCTAAACTCTTCAGTGCCAGTCTCGAAAATGTCATGTGATGGCTGGAATGTGAAGGAATGGGAGTGAAGATAGACGGTTGGCAACTATACCACCTCTGCTTCGCTGATGATGTTGTTCTAATAACACCAAACATTAGCCAAGCGGCACGAATGCTGGCCGACTTTGACCGAGAGTGTGGAAAGGTTGGACTACAGCTGAATCTCACGAAGACAATGTTCATGAGAAACAGATTAGTTCTTAACATTTCATTTGCTCTCATTAGAACGAACATCTCCTAATGCAGCAGCTATGTGTACCTAGGACGAGAACTCAACATGACAAACGACCTGGCACCTGAGCTGCGTAGGAGAAAGACAGTAGTGTGGAACACCTTAAAGAGCGTCAAAGAAGTTGTTACAAAGTTGAAGAACCTCTGGCTCCTGGCACCTCTTTTCAATTCCACCATTCTTCCTACACTAATATATGCCTCAGAGACCTGGGCCCTAGGGAAAACAGGATAACACTATTCAGGTCTCCCAAAGAGGAATCGGAAGAGCTATGCTTGGAATATCACATTTCATTCAAGTGAGAGAAGGAACCAGAGTTCTGACCTCCGCTGATGATGAAGAATCAGGGATGCTGTCTCATTTGCCAAGGCATCGAAAATCAGATGGGCCGGACACATAATGAGATTTGGAGACAACTGCTGGACTAGTTGCTACTGACTGGATCCCACAGGACGTTAAAAGATGCCTGGCCGCCCACCTATGAAATGGTCAGACTTCTTCGTCAATACTCTAAACGAATGGTTTGAGGCTCTTCATGTTCCTGGAGTGAGCAGACACCATTGGGCTACACTAGCACGTGACAGGGACGGATGGAGACATTACTGGCGCCTGCTCAAGTAAATCAATGAGTAACGGGATGACAAGTGACAAGTGACCATTTGAATATGTGCAAGGTAAAATTATACTTTTCATTAAAATGAATGAAAAATTAAACAATTATATCTTATATAAATCAACTATGCTTTGCCTTTTTAAAACTAAAGCTTAATTTTTAACAATTTACTTGAAGCAAAGATTTTGATTATACAATTTCAGCCAAAATTATAGGAACACTTATTAGAAGAACTCTTTTGTTGCATAAAACCAGACATTAATGAATCTATAAACTCAGGGTGAGTGACTGTAGTCAGTTCTAGAATAATTCAGATGAAGGAAGGAACATAGTCAAATCAACCTTCATTTGTTCCTTGTTCTATTAGTACTTAATTGAGTGCCTTTTAGTTAGATAAAGGTGTAAACTGGGATGATAAGTAGTGGGCAGGAATTTATTAGAAAATCGGTGTTTTATTTTCAATGATGTCTGATGTCTGATGTATGGAACTGGTATCTAAATTCATCGTAGAGATATATCAATAGGCTGCATTATATATGTGATACTTCAAAATAATAGTAAACAGTTTTCTTTCAATTTATTAAATTGTTTAGGATTTATAGAAATTATTTTCTTTTTCCAAAACACTCCTAAAGTGACTTGGGCACTTGGAAGACTTCACTTTACTTTTTCAGAAAGCCCCAGGATAATATTTTTATTACAAAACCCAAGTCATAGCATTACCTTATGAATTTAGGCATCACTTTGTTATAGCATTCATATCATTGTTGAAATAATTTTAGAAGAAAACTAAACAGAGGTATGCTTGGTCTTTACAAAAATGCAAATTAAAATCTTCTTGATTTACCTTTTGCTTAATCTTTTTTCAGTGCAAACAATGTATAAAATTGACATCTTTTTGAATAAAATCTCATATGGTATAATTTCAGATATTATGTTAGATATTTTCATGTCTATTTGAATAATAATAGGACATATTAAATATAACTATTTCATTTTTAGACTGATTTATATATTATTGAGAAGGTCAGAGCTATTTTTGCTCTGGCTGAAGATAATATCATTACATATACCTTCACAGAGAACAAACACCCACATGGGAGATTATTTAAATGAACTTTATCTCACTCTTATTTCAGCAAATTGAGAAAATGAGTAAGAATATAGTGTCTTTCTTGGAAGGTAATGAGAGGCTTGACAGACTTCAATTTAGCATGGAAAACAAAGGCATTTTGCCAGTAGGATTTTTTTCTAGTAAACAAACAAACTAACAAACAAACAAAGGAAGATATTCAGACTGCTGAGATTAGACATATTATTGGCAAATTTCTAACATCTGTGGACAATGAAATTTACCCTAATGAGTAATAATTTACAATTTTAAATACATGGTTTATTTGTTACAAGGTTTCTCTATTATAAGTTTTGCTACCTCACTTTACTAAGATTGATTATCTGATTTTTCTCTTCTGGTCTCATCAAATAAAGATATAAATAAACAGAGAATTTATTTTTATTTCCTATAAAATAATTTTCAAAGGGACTCTGACAACAGGCCATCATGATATACTGATGTAATAATATACAGTAGAGTATTGATAGCTATTGGAGGTAAGAATGTCAAGGACATGCAAGTATGGATGTGTGTGCACACACAAATATTTGTGTGGTTCACTTCCTTCATCCTTAACCCACTGCTACATCTAAAATGTGTTATGTTTTGAAATTCATGTAGCACTGTAGCACTGTTGTCCTGTTGTTCATCGATTTGCTCAGAGGGCACCAGTAACGTCTCCATTATGAGACTTGTTGCTACTGTTTTTGGCTTATTGAATATGCCAGCGGTAGCTTGCCAGGCTCTGCCATGTGGGTGCGATACTCTCAGTAGTTTGCTGGGCTCTCCGAGAGGGACTGAAGAATCAAACCTGGGTTGGCCACGTGCAAGGCAAATGCCCTACCTGCTGTGCTATCACTCTAGTTCTATGCTTAAAAATTCTATATTTATCAATAGCTATTTACATTACCAAAAAGCTTCCATTTCTCTAGTTATTTGCATAGAAACACTTGTTATTTATCCCTAATACACACACTTATATGACTGCTATTAATAACTTGCTTTTATAATAATTAATGATTAAGTGTGAGATGAACATATTGTAATATTTTTCTATAGGAGATGTAATATATTAAAATGGAAAATTTTATGAAATGTGTAGGAAAAGAATCATTGCTAGGGATGTCTATAGCTAGAGTTCATCTTATGTTGTGATTTTTATAGGAAGTAAAGAAATACCTTGTAGAAATACCTTGTAGGAACTGTTTTCATCTATTCAACCAGAGTATTTTGTGGTATTTGTTATGTTCTATTAAATTTGGTAAAAATCAGTACCAAAGCAGAAACAAATAGGGCATAATAGAAGCATCTCTAGCCAGAAAGATGGACATGTAATGCTGGAGTGTGCATTGTGGAAATGTGGGAGTACTAATTTATATAAGACAGGATTTCCAACCACTGTAGTGATACTAGTATTAAGGCTTGGAGGATACATTTTATGTACGTCGTGAAGAATGTGCAAAATGTATTTTACATAGTCAACTTCATTTAAACATGCAGTGAATATGACTATGCAGTTTACTTACGGTGCAACAGTGAAGAAATGAGTGGTCTAGAGGAAAAAAGTGTTGGGGTTCCTTTATCTTATCATGTATAGAGTCATTTTTCTATTAGAAAAAAAAAACCCTCTGTGATGCTTAATTTCTTTACTCTGACTCCCAGTTATAAACTAATGATTCTGTTACCTTAGATGAAAACACATTTGCTAATTAATCCCCTTAAGGATTTAAGGTATAAGGATAAAATTTAGAAAGAAAATGACTGTAAAGTTCAGTTAAAAATAGAACACTTTGATGGCTGTCATTTATTTGGATTCAATAGGTAGAAACTTATTACAGGATTCAATACGAGTAGTGCAAATGGGGCATGAAGGCTTCGTGTATATGTAGAATTGGAGATGCTTTCACTTTGCATTTGATGAAATTGAATTTCTCAAAATGGACTCTATATCTTTTTAATTCAAAGATTTTCAGCAAGAAGGAAGATATCCTATAATTTATGAAGATAGCTTTTATTATTTTTTATTAGCTCTCAGCTTCAGCAATGGCTTTCATTTTTTTCTTTTTTTTTTCCTTTTTCTTTTTTCTTTTTTTTAGCCATCTTGCTGCTGCTGATCCTTATAAGGCAGGACGCCTTTCATTTTCATCTTCTTTAGCACAGCTGGCGCTTACACTACTCTGAACATCCATTGAGTCATTTCCTGCTGATAAATGTCTATATGTAGTCACGATTGTCACCTATGTATGTGATACAAAACTGTCCTCTCTTTTTAAACCAAGATAGCATTTGTACCAGCCTCTAATCTTATGTACCACTTTCTCCCCTTTTAGAACCAAGCTGGCAATTCTCATCTTGAATAGCTTTAAAATTGCTCATAGCAATCAATGACAACTGAGGCATCACTAAAGAATTTCTTTTATCTCCAAGCTCCAATTTAGATCTGTCATTAAGCTTGAGTAAGCTTGAACTGTCAGAACATTTTCCCTCATCACATGCTCTAAGCACAAAAAGTCAACTTCAAAATCAAATTTGTTCTATCTCTTACTATACTTTGTAATGGTTTCATGTGAACACTAAACTTCGCTGAAATAGTACTGTCAATCTTTAGTAACTCAGATAGCTGTGACTTTAAAAAATAGTAAGATGCTGCCAAAACTCAAGTATGACGTGCAGTAAATCATCCCCTCCCATTCAGTTTGCCTTTTGTTGTGTTTTAAGGGGGAAATATACTGATATTGGGGGAACGAACATCTGTGTGAGAAAGAAGATGTGGGGTCAGCTTCCTCTGTCTGCTTTAAAGACTGTATAATTTTGGGCAAGCTACTTTCCTTTGGACGTTAGTTTCCACCTCTGTAACATGAGTAGTTTTGTTAAATGAATTTTAAGACTCCATCCTTTTTTTTTTTTTGATCACACCTGGCCATGTACAGGGCTTACTCCTGACTCTGCACTCAGGAATTACTCCTGGCGGTGATCAGGGGACCATATGGGATGCTGGAATCAAACCCCAGTTGGCCGTATAAAAGGCAAACGCCCTACCCGCTGTGATATCACTCCAGCCCCTCCCCATTCATTTTTAACAATTCTCTCTTAAGAATTTGTTTTTTCATCATGTATCATACTTTTCTCCTGCAAAATGTGGATAGAAACAATTGTCATAATGAAATGTAAAGCAGAGATCATTTAGAAAATTTATATTATAAACCAGTAGCACCAATGTTTCAGTCTCATCTTCCAGACCAAAGTTGTGTTATGTTTGGATTCGGTTGGTGAACCGTATTTTGTTTTAAAGATCACAACTTCTATCTTGGAGATCTTTCCCGCTGACAGATTCTCTTATCCTCACCCACATATTTAAATGTTCTCTGATCTTTCTTTGTTTTGTAAATTTCAGTTTAAAACAGTCTGTCTGAACATTGTAGGTGCCAGACTGAGACGAAAGACCATAAAAATCTGGCAGAGCTACACATGCAAAGTATTCTGCAGCTCAAATATGTTCATTGAGTCCTTGTTCAAAATTAGAATGATTTTTTAAAAATAATTTTATCACAAGTGCCAAATTGGCTTCCTGTATTTCTCTCACCCATAAAAGGAAAAAAAAATTTCTGATTCCCACTTTTGTCTTTTATACATACTATAGTGTTCAACATTAATTTTTCTCTATTTTTTCATATAGATATATGACTGCAATGGAAATATTATTCGGGTCATTGTTCTGTGATTTCATTGAGTGAGAAAGCAATTTGATGATTTTTTTGACCCTCAAAAAACAGATCTTAAGAAATGCATGTAATGCTAGGTTATGATTTCTTATTATGTCATATTAGTCTAAGTGCTCCATCAGATAATTACTTAATCCAGTTTACTGTAGCATTACATTTTTTCCCTTTTCAATGCTATATCTTAATTTTAACAGTTTTATACTTTAGCCTAGAATCTGTATCTCGGATCACCTTAGACTTCTCTCATCATAACTTTCACTGATATTTTTCTTAGCTTGACCAATTCATTGAAGTTTGACTCTGACATGAATCCTCATTTTTGGTCATATTTTATTATCCCTCATTTAAAAATTTATATATTTGGGGGAGTCATTTGCTAATGACTATCAACCTTTTAATTGGTTTTATCCTAGAATGAATGGGTGGTAGCAGTTTAAGGATGAACCATTTCTGATATCATCTTTTGAACGGCAATACCTTAACAGGTGGATTCGTGCTCTATGGCAGGGAGAATTAAGTATGGATTTCTGGTCAATTTAAACTCTTTATGACTTTATAGTCTTTTGACACAGACTGCGTCTGTTTATCTTTCCATTTATATAGTTTGGTATAATAAAAATGATACTTCTGGGACCAGAAAGATAACACAGGGAGTAAAATGTTGCCTTATATGGGGCCAGTCATAGTTCAATCCCTAGTACCACATATGGTCCCATAATCAATGCTTGGAATGATCTTTGAGCACAGAGCCAGAAGTGATCCCTGAGCACCAACAGGGATGGTCCCCAAACAAAACAAAAATGAAAACAAAATGCCACTTGGGGAATGTTTTTCCCAGATGCGTGCTAAACTACAGTATGATATTTAGACCTGTGAGAAAAGCAGTCACTGTCACTGTCATCCCATTGCTCATAGATTTGTTCGAGCAGGCACCAGTAACGTCTCTCATTGTGAGACTTATTGTTACTGTTTTTGGCATATCCAATACGCCATGGGTAGCTTGCCAGGCTCTGCAGTGCGGGCGCGATACTCTCAGTAGCTTGCCGGGCTCTCCGAGAGGGTGGAGGAATCGAACACTGGTCAGCTGTGTGAAAGTCGAATGCCCTACTGCTGTGCTATCGCTCCAGTCCCTGATATATAGAATATATTGAGCAAAAAAAAAAAAAAAACCCACCATGTAATCTTTTTCATCTTTTATATTTGAGTATGCTTTCAGATACAAGGACTGGAATTAGGAACATATTTGACTTACAGGCAATTTACATTTACTTGATGTTTTGCTTTGGTGACATGCCTAGCAATGCTCAGGAGTTACTCCTAGCTCTGCACTCAGGAATTACCCCTGACACTGCTCAGGGGCACCATATGGGATGATGGTGGATAGAACTCAGTCATCTATGTGCTAGGAAGTGCTTTACCTTCTGTAATACTTCTTTGGCCCTTGATTGTTTACATTTATATGTCACCACTTTCACCTTGTAAGTGGAGTTTGTACTTTCCTCCAAAGCATATAGCATTTACTTAATGAATTTGGATTTGTAGCTTTGGGTCAGATGCAGCAGTTCTTGGGGTTTACTGCTAGCTCTGTGCTTAGGGATCACGCCTGGTGCTTCTCAGGGGAGCATATACTGTGCTGAGGATCAAACCTAGGTCGCAGTGTGCAAGACTGCCTTCTCACCCTTATTCTATCTCTCCTTTTTTGAATGCATTTAATACTTATTTAAGTGCATGAGAAAGACATTTTTAATGTGAAATAGGGAAACAGAGAGATAGTAAGGGTTAATATACGTACTTTGCACCAGCTGACCCAAGCTTGATCCCCAGTACTACACATGGTGCCTAAAGCATAGAATCAGGAGTAACCCCAAGCTATGTTGAGTGTGACCTAAAGAACAAACAAAATGCGTAATGATAGGTTATGATTTTTCTTATTACTTAACAACATTTTGTTTATTTTTATATTATGGGTCACATTCCCCTGACCCTGTACGCGACAGGAACTAATGGAGATGTTACTGGTGCCCACATGAGCAAATCGATGAACAATAGGATGACAGTGGTACAGTGATCTAGTGATTTTTATATTGCATTATATAATGAAAGAGAAACTAGAAATAGTTATTTACTCTGCTATATGCTAAATAACTTATTCTACTTCCTCAACATAGGATGACATTGCCAAATAAGAATTGTCAGAGTGCTATTATTATATAGCAATAACACAGAATGAAAATAAAGAATTTTGTAAGGCTGAAATTTTACTGAATATAAATTTTATGCAAAAGTAGAGATGTTGAAAAATGAAAAGTACATGTATTTTAGAGTAAATGAAATAAGAAAATAAGGTTAGACTAAAGAGTCTTGAATGTTTGTTTAAAATATTTGAAATACTTCAACATGTGTTATATTATTAATTATAACAATTTTTTATAGCAAATATGAGGGCAAAAACTTGTTTCCTGTTTAGGAATGGCTCAAAATCTAAGCAAATTTTGAAGTAGAAAGAGAAAAAACTTTCAATCAGTAGTATCACTGTATCACAGTATCACAGTATCACTGTCATCCTGTTGTTCATGGATTTGCTCAAGCAGGCGCCAGTAATGTCTTCATTTGTCTCTGTTTGTTGCATGCTAGTGTAGCCCAATGGCATCTGCTAGCTCCAGGAACATGAAAAGCATGTTGTTGTTACTGCTTTTGGCATATCAAATATGTCGTGGGTAGCTTGCTAGGCTCTGCCGTGCGGGAAAAAGTTTTTTAAAAATTTTAAAATTAAAATAAATGTAAAGAGCTCATGTGGCCATGTATGCAGCAGTGTGCTCCAGGAAAAATTGTGTCACTCTCTTCTGGGAATTTTGTTTTATAGTGTCTGGATCTTGTCTGTTGATGAGATTACATGTCATGGAGGGGAGGGTTTGTGGGTGTGACTGCCAAGCTACTAGAAAATTGGGGAACTGGGTCGAGGAGGCCCAGTCCCGATCTGAGCAGGCTTGAAGTTCTCAGCCCGTGGGTCCTGCATGCTTGGGTTCCTCTGTCAGTTCCTTCATGGGTGAGGCTTGTCCAAGTGTGTGGAGAGTGGCCTTGAGCGTGGCTGTGGCTGGGTTCTGGAGGTTTTTGGCTGCTGGGGCTCTGCTTGGGGCGAGAAGGGAAACTCAACCTGCCTCCCTCCCAGGGAGCCCAGGTGAAGACAACCTGCTGAGGGGCAGGAGATTCTGCAGTAATAGCATAAATTAAAAACATTTCAACTACATTTGATTACATTTTAATTGCTATTTGTGGAATATTAGAAATGTCTAAAATCGGATTTCATACACAAAAATATTTTTAACTTTAGCATTATTTTTACTGAGAAAGGAGTGCTTTTATATTTTACATACAAGTAACAATTTCATTTGAATTTATTTATTTTATAGTGGTATATATGCATATTAATATTTCAATTAACTATTTTTGGACCTTCAGTATGCTGTCTATTACTATCTATTAGATTTGAAAAATTCTTTGTGAGATCTTAATGGCATTAGTATTAATGTTGGTTTGTATGGATGGTTCTGCTGTTCCAGTTTATTTGAATATTCATATATGGCTCCAAAATTAGAGACAAGAAGAATTCAGTGACACAGAACAAATCTTTGTAAAGGGAATCTAAATATGGAGAAAAACAATATTTATCTACATGGGGAATTTCTAAAATGTGTGTTATTATAAAAGTTAATTCCCCTTCTGAATAAATGATATTTGATTTTCATATTAGCATACTAGTTTGAACAGCTGCATAAAACTGCTCAAATAAAAATTAAAAAATAAAATTTCAGATCCAAGTTTTGCTTTCAGATTAACAGGTGCAGAAGATTCCAGGATAAGCACTTCTATTTGATGTAAGCATTTTGTTTGGGATACATATCTATTAGATTTGCTATGATTAAAATGAATACAGTAATAAATACTTTAGCAGGTATGAGGTTCTCAACTACACTTTAACAGGTATGAGATTACCTCATATGTTAGATTTAAATGATTAAATGGGCAAACTTCTAGTTCTTGGGGTCTTGATATAGTTCAATGTACAGTACCTTCCTTGCAGCATGAGATATTGAGTTCAATCTCTGTCATTACCCCATGTTACAGAGAGCCATGCTGGTGGACGTCATTTGTGATATTGGGCACCAGAACAAAGTGCATAGTACTTGGAACACTGGAACCAAGTATGTGTGAGCACTGCATCTAAGGAGTACAAATCCTTTTTTTTTTTTTTTGCTTTTTGGATCACACCCGGCTATGCACAGGGGTTACTCCTGGCTCTGCACTCAGGAATTACCACTGGCGGTGCTCAGGGGACCATATGGGATGCTGGGAATCGAACCCGGGTCAGCTACATGCAAGGCAAACGCCCTACCCGCTGTGCTATTGCTCCAGCCTCTAAGGAGTACAAATCTTAGGGAGCGTGAAACTGAGTGTACAATCATGGGTAATCTCACAACAATAGCATCAGCAATAAAATAAACAATAGAGGGAAAGGGAAGGATAGTTAAAATATTAAAAATAGATACTTAACTCTAAAGGGTAGTTGATAGAACCATTTGGAGTGCACATGAAATATTTGAAATCTGTGAATGTAAATTCTTTCTTGAATTCAAAACTGATTTTTTACTTTTCATTCAATATATGTCTGATGTTCTAGGATATATGTACTATATGCAGTAAAATAATATATTTTCTATTTTAATACAAAAGAATGCATTTTATATACAAGATGAGTTATTATTCTTTGGAGAATTAAATTTGTTTTACCTATGCTTATTTATAAATGCTTACATTTTGTGATTACCTAAGCTCAGTTTAAAAATTTATAAATCACATAAAATTTTGGTTTTATGCTTCCTGCTTCTTTGGTGCTTCTTAAATTTTATTAAAGGTGACCAAGAACATAAAATAATACTCTGCATTACTTGAAATTTTTTCCCTGAATTGATTATTTGATGAGCATTGGAAGTAATGCTTTTTTCCCCCGTACATTGCCTCACTTTGTTTTTCTGGCAACATTCTTAAATAATTTATTAATTCATTTTCTTATTCATTTATTCATCTTTTCAACAAATATTTACTGAATGATGGAATATATCAGTGACTGTGCTTAATTCCAAGGATACAGAGATGAATAGGAAGTTATGGATAGTGTTCTCAGGGATGTTCTGTTCTGTGGAGAGGAGAGCTGATTACATAATTCAATTTTGGAATATGTGAAAAATACAATGAGAGGTTATTTCCTCCTAATTGAGAGAATAGGGTTTACAACAGTTCCTGTATAACAGTATACTTGAAATACTACTTTACAACCCCTACTATCAGAGAGTTGATAACCCTCCACTAATGTTGTATTGTCCCATCTTCCCCATATAAACTCTCTTTTTTTGGGGAAGAATTTAAATTTTGTTGGAGAATTTAAGTTTGGCTGGAGTGATAGCACAGCAGGTAGGGTGTTTGCCTTGCACGTGGCCGAACCCGGTTTGATTCCTCTGCACCTCTTGGAGAGCCCGGCAAGCTGCAAGAGTATCTCCCCCTCACGGCAGAGCCTGGCAAGCTAGCCTTGGCGTATTTGATATGCCAAAAACAGTAACAAGTCTCACAATAGAGATGTTATTGGTGCCCGCTCGAGCAAATCGATGAACAACGGGATGACAGTGATGCAGCAATACTCAAGGTGAAAAGGAAAATTATGTAGTATGGTAGAGGATATAATGACTATTGGTTCTGTTTAGGAAATCCTACGGTTCTGTTTAGGGAAAAACAAAATATTCTGATGTCAATTCTAGCTTCCAGAACATAGTATTCTTAATAAAAATCTGGAAGTAACTTTCCTAATTACGTAGGAACACCTAGCAGAAATAGAAACAAGTGATTATTACTTTTATTTCTGTTTCATTTTTGCCCAAGCTTTTCACCTACTCATATAATTTATTACTCTTTATTAGTTTGTTGTTCATGTAGGCAGAATTTTGGAAAGTCCATTCATGCACAACTTTGCTTAAGAATAGATAAATATATCCTGTCTATAATTATTATTGTTAAATAACTGGGAAACAAAACTATTTTTCTAATAGTAATGAAATTAAACTTTTCTTGAGTCTATTCAATGCATAAATATTAATAAAATTGAAAAAGCTAACTCAGTCAAACTAGCATGGTAGCAGCATGACATTGTTCTAACAGAGATGCTACATTTAAAAATGTATATGTACTCTTCTTAAGTATCATAGCATCATATTTAACAATTTATTCATATGCATGTATAAAACTATCTATTACATCAACTGCATATAACTATTTGCTTGTATACAATATATTTCTTCACTAGAATGTTGATTTCTAGAATTGCTCACTGTTAGAAATTCACTATGAAATTCCAAAGTATATCATAAGAGATTTCATCAAATATGAGTTAATCAGATTCTTTTAATTCTTTGCATATATTTTCTTAAAATAACACACACTATCCTGAAAAAAGACTTCTAAAATACAGTCATAGCAAAAATAACCTATATCCTATGGAAACTCAAAGACTCCAGCAATTACCTTTGTACTTTACACAGACAGGAAAAACATAAGTTTTTTTTTTTCTGTTTTTTAATGGCTCTCAGCAAGGATTTTCTTTCTTTCAACTTGCACAAGACAGAAATATTTGCCACAGAGGGCTGATATAATCCTGATAGCAAAATAGATTATGTCCTTGTTCAGTCTCCATTACCAGTCAACCAAATAGCAGCTATCATTTGAGAAAACACTGCTCAAGAAAATATTTGAGAAATAATGAGAAAAGCAGTGTTTTCTAAAATGATGAGAAACACTGATATTTTTATCAAATAGCACAATACAGATGATGAGGCTGAATCAACCCCTGGAACATGAAGATCTGTAAGAATAAAGATGTCTGTTGCCTTTGGACCACTTCTGGTGGGGCTGAGGTGTTCCTACTGGTATAAAACTTTGGGTTCTGTCCCAGTGGGTCTGAGCAATGAAGAAATGGAAGCCAGGTTTACTGCACTAAAAATGTATACATTATTGTTTTGAGTTCTATGTTCTAGATGGATGGCATTTTATAGGTGGCCATTCATTATTCCTCTTTTTTGGTTTGGACGAAGCAAATGTGTTCAGTTTCTGTTTGTCTATGAATGTTTTTAATCTCTCTCTTAAATCTCATGAGAGCCTAGTGTAGAATAACATAGCCTCAGGTAGTTTAGGTTTATTGGGTTACTCCCATTACAGTGCTCCCATTCCTCTTTGTTTATTTGTAGCTTCTTTCTTAGTGTTCTGTTGACTTGTAAATATTGTTTTTCTCTTCTCCTTGAGTCCTTTGCATAGTTTATTCAGAGCAAGTCCTTTTTGTATGGACACAGGAAGACTTAACAAATGTTATGCTTTTGTAACCTGGGAGTCATTTGACTCTACATGATATTTTCCTCCTGGGCATCTGTTCTCTTGACCTAAGCCTCAGCTGCCCTTACTTCCTAGCATCCCCAAAGCAGGGTCCCTACGACGTGGGAGGAGAAGGACCCAGGGCAAGCGGTGAGTTGTGTGCTACCCTGGCATCGAGATGGGCCTGGCCAAAGTGTCTAATGCTTAACTATAAGTTAAGAGCTTGATCATGGACAAATGTTGTCATGATCCAAACAGTGATAACTAGATTTGGACCCTGCTAGGGTTAGGAGTGATTAATCTGGCCTGAGTGCTGTGGTCTGAGCCTGTGGCAAGATGTTGCCAGGAGAGCTGACTTGCAAGCCTTATATCTCTTGCTATGTCCATACAAAAATAACTAGTATTAAGATGTTAAGTGTTTGGACTAAGGAAAGGAAAAAAAAAAACCTTAAGAGTCAGGAAGGGCTTTGGAATGCCCTGCCCTCAGGAAGGGTTTTCTTATGTTGATTTTGCTACCTGGCTGGGTGTAGCCTAGAGGGCAAGGTGGGAGAGACAAGTAGGAGGAGAGACTAGAGAAGAGAGATGCTAGAGTTGATGCAGAGAGAGGCCAGAGCTGGGAGTGCGGGAGATGAGAAAGATGGAAGATTGAATAAACGGTAACTAATCAGCAACCAGCTTGGTCCTCGTTCTTCCTTCGCCTGTCCTTGACCACTGGCCTTCCCGATCCAGCCCACACACTGTGGTTCCAGAGCACCGAACAAGGGTGGTGAGACAGAGCCGCCCAGAGAGCTCGCGAGTGCACACGCCCCTCGGCGAGCTTTAGTTTTTTACAGCCTAGCAGGGTGTAGAGCTCTATGCTGGCAGTTTTATTCATTTTTAACTTTAATGTCTCTTTCTTCTCTTTCATTATTTGTACATAAGAAAGCCATGGACTTTTGATGTTGATTTTGTAGGCTGCCACTCATTTGTGGAATAGAAAATAACATAATATGAGACTGACATCCAAGGACAGTAGACACAGGACTAGAAATAATGACCCATAGTTGGAAGCCTGTCTCATAAGCTGGTGGAGAAGGTAGCTGGAATAAAGAAGGGATCACTAAGACAATGATGGTTGGAGGAATCATTTGGGATGGGAGATGTGTGTCGAAAGTAGATAAAGGACCAAATGTGATAACCTCTCAGTATCTGTACTGCAAACCATAATGCCCAAACTTAGAATGTATGGGAGAAATTGTATGCCAAGGAGGTGGGGGGCGGAGGGGGGGAGTGTTTGGAAAAGGGGGAGTATACTGGGAACATTGATGGTGGAGAATGCGCACTGGTGGAGGGATGGGTGTTCCTATCATTGTATAACTGAAACTCAAACATGAAAGCTTTGTAACTGCATCTCACGGTAATTCAATTTAAAAAAAAGAGAGAAAAAACCCTTTAAATATGATTCCCCTCTTCATTTTAGGATTTCATGTGAGAGATTCGCTGTGAATTTTTGGTGATTCCATTATACTTGAAGTCTTATTTCTCTCTTGCCAATTTAAGTAACCATACTCTTTGATTCTTGTCATTGTAATTACAGTGTGACTGTGACTGTAGTTCTGTTTAATTTTATTTTTGTTTGGCACTCTATTGACCTCCTGAATCTGTGCACGTCTCCCATGACTCCCTCCTCTGACTGGATAGGTTTTTGGGTATTATCTCTTAAACTGTCAGAGAGTCTCTTGCTCACAAGCCCGGGGCCCCTTGAAGGTGATCGGCTCCAGCTTCCCTCCCAACCCTGAGCAGAGCTCCCGGTGGCTGAAGACCACCGGAACCTAGCTACAGCCATGCTGGAGGCCTCTCTTCACATGTTTGGACAAGCCTCATGTATGAAGGTACCGGCAGAGGAACCCAGGTGTGTGCAATCCCCTCAACGGCCAACATCCAGAGAGAGACTTAAAAGCAAGCTCTCAGAATCGATATCTGGCAATTTTCTGAGAGTTTCCTGCCCACATGGGACAGCCTTGCAAGCTTCCCATGGTGTATTCATATGCAAAATCCAGTAACAAGCTGGATCTCATTCCCCTGACCCTGAAGAGCCCCCCATGCAACATCTTTAGTAGGGCCGAGTCGAGATGGACTTCTAAGATCTCAGGGAAAGGACAAAATGAGATATTACTGAGCCCGCCGGAGAAATCGGTGATTAACGGGATTTTGTGATTTGTGATTGTAATCTCTTAAACTCCTTAATCTTCCCCTTTTTTATCTCCCTTTCCTTCTAATATTCTCATTATTTGGAGAATATTCCTATGAGAGGGATGACCTGTTGGGATTCTGGGCAGTTGACCCCAGCACACCGGAGTATGATCCCCTGATCGCCGGAGTTACTCCCTATAGGAGAGGGACTGGGAAGGGGAGAAGCCTCTGCCCTGACCCTCCATGCACCCAAGGACTCCTGCCGCTACTGAGAAAGAACCTCGAGGAGGGGGAAAAGTTGGTGTTAATCAGCTTTTTTAACTGATTAACTCTCACACAGGGGTTTTTATACATAACATTTCAGGGGCATTCCACATGTATCACATTGACCTTGTTAGGCTCAATACACATGTTAATCATTTATATCTCTGGCTCTCAGGGCCAGATATTAGCTCAGGCAAATCCCTCATCCTCAACCAGAGTGCCTACATGTGCGGAGTGCTCAAACAAGCCCCTGTAAACAGGGCCGGCTCTTTCTTTCAGGGGCAGGGTATTTAGTCAAAGTCTCAGGCCAGCTACTGAGACCCCAACAAGGATTTGTACCATTTTATGGGAACCCTTAACCCAAGAGACACCTAGATTTGTAACATTTGGGAAAAACTTACTTCTTGTCCATATCCCCAAGGTTATTTGATCCTCAGCACATTAGTATTAAGTTAGATTTTGTTTTATTTGGGGCCATATCCAGCAGTGATCAGAGATTACTCCTGGCTCAGCGCTCAAGGGTCACTTTTTTCAGTCCTCGAGGGACCATATATAGTGATGAAGATTGAACCTGGGATTCTTGGCAAATGCCCTACCCACTGTACTATTGCTCTAATCCCAGATATTTCCAATAATATTAAATTCTATGGCTGAAATAACAGATTACCAAAAGTTTATTGGCTTAAAGCACTACTATTTTATTATTTTGTAGTTTGGGAGTAAACATCAAAAAAAAAAAAAACTTCTCTGGGCCCAAACAAAGTTTTCAGCTAAGTCATATTCTGTAAGGAGCTGTATAGGAGAATCTGATTCTTTGTCTTTTCTAACTTCTAGAGATAGAGCTTTTTTTTCGGGGGGGGGGTCACACCTGGTGATGCACAGGATTTACTTCTGGCTGTGCTCGGGGGATCATATGGGATGTTGGGAATCAAACCCGGGTCGGCTGCATACAAGGCAAATGCCCTACTCGCTGTGCTATCATTCCAGCCTCTAGAGATGAAAGTCTTACATAACTTCACACATAGCCCTTCCTCAGGGCAATGTCAGCAAATAATCTTATCATCTTCATATAGGTTATATATTTCATGCTAAGTCTGGTAATTCCATATAGGCTCTGTCTGGATAATGAAAGATAAACTCCCTAATTTAAGATACTTATTTTAATCATACCTGCAAAATTCTTTCTGCCATCTAAGATAACATTTACAAGTTCCAGGTATTAGGAATAGATATTTAGGGAAAAGATTATATTATTCAGCCTACCACACTGGTCCATCAAAAATTATATTTATAAAGAGTCACCTGAATATATAATGAGAGGTTTTATAAAGTATGTTGTCAGTTACCGTTTCTTGTGTTTTATCTTGTGTTTTATCAAATCTTTATAAGATACTAAATCTCTATACTTTTGATAAAGCAATAACGTTTATTTTGTAGTAAAGTATTTTGCATGCAACTCCCAAAAGCTGGTTATATTTATATAAATTCTAAAGTGCAGTGATTATATGTGGACAGGATTTGTTCCTCTGAATGTTCAGCCTGTTATTTTTCATTCCTCTTAGCACATTTTAACCTGGTCTCAGTTGTAGAGATATCATTTCAAGAAATAGACAAGTTAATTACTAAATTTGTTTTGAAATTCTGTGTGTTCTGTTCTCTGAAGATCTAGGCTGTACTTACAACAGTATCATGAAGAAAACCTTTGCATAAATAATGGGTAGATATTAACAATAGGTTTCTAAGATGCTTTCTCCTTGCTCTTTCTCTGGGAATGTAGGTCTGGAGAACAATTCTTCTTACAATTAAAAATATACTGACCACAAGGAATTTAAGTAGTGTATTTTAAGAGATAATTTTCCATGGAAGTGAGGAATATGTTTACTTGAAGCTAGTTATCTTTCAAATTATTATTTTTTCCAATAGAGTTCACCTACTAGAACAAACTTGTATGGTGTTGACTCTTTTGATACTTTTCTTTTTTTCTTTTTCTCCTAAATTTAGAGGAATACTAGAAAGAGATAGTGTGGAAAGCCTTGAAGCCTTACAAGTAAAATCGTGTGTTTTCAAAGGTTGGTAAATACAGCCTATATTCCTTTATTTCTAACTGACTTCACTTAGCATCTTACCTATACTTCCATCCAGTTGTTGCAGATTATGTGGTTTTGTTCTTTCTTAGGGCTTCATTGTATTCCATTGTGTATATACACTACAACTTTATGTGGTGAACATACACACAGCAAGGTAGCAACATAGGTCTAAGGGCAACATAATGGGGCAATTAATCCACACAATTGAGTTGGGAAGGGGTGGGGGGGGAGGAGTCTTTAGGAAAAAGGAGTTCACTGGTGATGGGCATGGTGTTGGAATTATGTTGATGAGAAACCACTATGAAGCATTGGAAACCACGGAATTTCAATAACAAATAAAAGAAATCTTTAGCAAGCATGTTAACAGTGATAAAATGAAATATATAAATAAGCTAAATCCCAGATCATATGAATGAATGCAGTTTTGTTTTTTTAAGTAGCTGATAGCATAGAAAATTAGCGAGTAGAGAAGATAATACCTAAACAAAAGGAAATAAGAGAACCCGTTATTACTGAGTACTCATTGTCTTAGAGAAAATTCACTAGATATTTTTCTTCAGTAGTTCTATTGGAGTAATTCTCTAATAGAATTCTCCTTACTGTCAAAAAAAAAAAAGAAGTTGAGAAAAGTTAACTGATTGTCTAGGGTTATTCATTTAATGAATTGCAGTGCTTCTCTGTAAAGTCTAGTTTGTCTGATTCAAAATCCTTGCCCTTTTGCTATCCAACCCCTTTCTTGGACACTGAGTTTGTTATTTTGTCACAAAATTGTATGGAAAAGACTGAACAGATAACTCTTTAGATGTCAAATCATTCTCCTATAAATGAATACGCCACAGTTCTGGAAGTATGGCCTTAGGGTGTATGAGAACTAAATCCATGGAAAATAAATCCTTACTGTGTTCTTTTTTCCTTTTCCTTTCTTTGCTGACTCCAAAGTAGAACATTAATGTTGATTGCTTTTTTCTTGATGTTAATGGTGTTTGTTTTTATTTTTTAACCTCATGAGATTCTCCTGTGAGTGTTGCTTCCTTCATGTTTGGGATAAATTTTTATTAGAGTTAGTTGCAAAAGAATTTACTATTTTAATGAACACAACTTGTAATATAAGTTAAAATAGTTTGGCTGGTGCCAAATGTGATCAGCTACGAATGAATGGCCTGAATGTATTTTATTTTAACATAAAGATTTATTTTCTCAGTCATTTTCTGAAAAGTCATAAAGCTCTTCTGATTTCTTATGCATGTCGATATTTTCTATTATGAGTTGTATTCAATTTAGCACACTAAAATATGAAGCAAATCTGCTCATCTAATCTGCTGATGTCTGAGCCAGTATTTCTGCAGCAAGAGACATCTTACCTTCTGTGTGCATGTGCTCAAGAGCAATTGTTTGACTATAGCTCTTATTAACGTAGATCAACATCTCCAAAGAAAGTCTCGTCTGTTTCTTCAATTTATATTTATATAACTGGAAAAGTAATGGATTTTGAAAAGGGTCCAATAGGTTTGAGCTTCTAGACTTATCCCAAGAGTATAGAGAAGATTTAAATATTTCAACCTGTTTTGGAGAGGGGCGTTGATAAAGTATTTACATATTTGCTAAGTGCCTGTGAGCTTGTGGATTCATACTAATAAAGGCAGAAGCCAGGAATAGTTATAGTATAGTTAATTAACTCTAAGCTTATTTAATGCCATGGTCCAGATGAACTCTAGATAGGGAGACATAATACATATAGCTCATTAAAAAATAATTTGGACTTCTCTAATCTATATTTGCATAAAGTTCAGGTCCTTGTCCTGAAGGTATTATTTTCTAATATTATTATTGAAAAATGGATGCTTATGAAAAATGGTAATTGGAGGATTTCTGGCAAACATAATTCAATTTCATATAGCATATTAATGCCAATTATACCATGCTATTTCTTCGTCTTGAGGAAACACTTTAAAAAGAGAGTTTTAATAAAAACATTTGTATAAATGAAATCCTTGCTGGTAGCATTAAAAATTTAAAAAATTAACCTATTTGTTCCCATTTATGTAAACTGGAAAGGTATTTGCTAGAGCCTTTGCAGTTCCATAGGATACAGGTTATTTTTGCTTTGATCATGTTTTAGAACTCATTTTCTTAAGGATAGTTAGTGTTATTTTGAGAAAATATATGCAGAGAATTAAAAGAATCTAATTAACTCATATTTGATGAAATCTCTTATGACATACTTCTGGAATTTCATGGTGAATTTCTAACAGTGAGCAATTCTAGAAATCAGCACTCTAGCAAAGAAGCCATAATGGCATCCTAAATAAGAAATAGCAACTTGAGCTGAATATGTTAGAGGAACTTTTACTTCTCATTTTATAGTTTAGGTACTAAACTGCTTTATATATATGATAAATCAGGTCCATTTTATGTGAAAGCACAGGTTAATAGTCCTATCTAATATTCTTGATATATATAAACAAATAAGAAGTCACAAAAGAGTAACAGTAGGGACTCAATCAACATGCAGTATTCACCTCCTGTTAAAAGAACTGGGATTTTTACAACTCTTTGGTATTTTTTTTCTTTTTGGGTCACACCCGGAGATGCACAGGGGCTACTCCTGGCTCTGAACTCAGGAATTACCCTTGGCGGTGCTCAGGGGACCATATGGGATGCTGGGAATTGAACCTGGGTTGGCCGAATGCACGGCAAACGCCCTACCCACTGTGCTATTGCTCCAGCCCCATTTACAACCCTTAGTTTCTCATTCCAACAGATAAAGACTAGACTTTATTAATAATTTCTAGATGGTGAATAAGAGACTAATTCAAGTATTGATTTCACTATATTCACCTAGTCCATATGTTTGTCAATCCCTCTGCAATTATATTTCCAAATACATTTCTTGTTTCTTAGAATATTTTTGACAAAAATCTTTAAAACCAACAAATAATCTTTATCTGCATTTCCTTCAATTTTTTAAAGTAGGGCTCAAAGTTCTACTGTTTTCAATTGTTTCCCAATTGTTTAAGGACATTTGGTGTGATTATTTCTACTTCTTCGTCTGCACCTTACACTGTATTTTAAAGATAACATATAGTTAAAATTGTTTACATAGTCCTTCAAAGGAATTTTAGGGCTCTTGATTTTAAAATGATTTCTTGATGATAATCTCTTTGAATTATGTCTATGTTCTACTGAACTGAAAGTACTTGGTTTTGACAAAATTAAAGTTACTGTTGATACTAAGGAAGCTTTCTGTGGCCATCATACTCTATGTTTGGGGCAGAAAAAGCCCTTTTCCCCCTTATGTTCATGACATGATATATGTGCCCTTGTAAGTGGTTTCTTCGGCAAAAAAAAGTATTTTATTCAATTTACTCTGTTTTCCTATAATAGCATATGATATTATGAGGATGAGTTGAAAAATAAAGAATTTGTTGATAAAGTCTCTACCTTATTTGACTAATCATTCTCTAACAGAGATTTTGCTTCTTTGGGATAACTTATAGTTTAGGTGAATGCCAATGGAAAAGACTCTTGATGGACTCAGCCTTCTTTTTCTCTAGCATGTTTAAGTAATAACAGAATCTTTAAGCATTAAACTGAGAAAAATTTCCTCTCTCTTCCTTCAGTTGCAGTACTTTTGCTGTAAAGCTGATTTACATGTAAGATCTAATAATTTCATTTAATAAATATTGTTGCTGTTTAGAAATGGAGCCAAGTTTGTACAAATCTGGGTATTTTAATACATTTTCAAAAAAATTTCCTCTGGTTAGAGAGATTTAGAGACATTTTTCTTTAGTTCAGGATATTTCTTCTAGTTTCAACTAACAGAGCGGATTCATAATCAATTTTCAGAGAATACCATAGGCTATAGACTGAGGCAGAATTTGGTGGTCTGATAGTTAATAATGTGACAATGTACAGGAAAAATGTCTTGATTTGAGTGTGAAGACAGAGGTACAAAGGAAATACCTAAGGTCAAAGCTGTGTGGTTTTGAAGTCATGAAGATAGGAAGCACAGGCTTACAGGAACCTTTCTGACTAATATGAGGTTTCTGAGACAAGCTGGGAGGTCGTTGTCTGTAAAGCTCAGATAAGCAACTAATCAATATGGCAAAGGGTAGCTTATTAATAGTAACAGATAGGATTTTTGCTCGACAGTGACACATGTGAGACTGTCAATAATGATGAATATGAGCCAATGCTTTTCTGGTACAGAGAGAAGATTCAGATGAGGTCTCCTTGGCAACAATCAAGAGGAAGTCCTTTATCTCAAGTACTGAGTTTTGTTTGTTTGTTTGTTTGTTTCTCCCCATTACCCACCCTGAAACAAATTTGACTGATGGAAGTGTGGCACGAATCTTTTAAAATAAATATTACATGTTTAGGGTGACCCTGATTAGCCACAAGGTAAGTCTATACATTCTCCACAACCAGAAATCAAATGCACTTGTGCAACAGTGGAAATATTTTTCACCAGATGGAGATTTTGGGAGAAGTACTAGAAATGAAAATTTTCCTGGTCTCTTCCATTGGGGTAAACTTGTGTGGTCGGTACTAATTTTATTTCCAATAAAAATTTTAAACCTAATCCCATAGCCATCTTCCTATTGATCCATCTACTAGTCCTCCTCTCCTGATTCACAACTAAATCTCCAGATATGCCAGCCAAGCTGTTAAAGTTTGTAAATACTGGTCTCCTAGTTGAAAACTCAGGGAAATCCTTGAGAGGAGGCTGGTTGAGTCCCCACCCTGCTGAAGCCCCCACAACTGCATTAACATCCCAAAGTTGCTGCCATGCCAAAGGCTCAACTCCACTGACTCATGACTAATCTGCAGAGACACCAAACTGAAAATTCTAGCTACAGCAGTTTTCAGGTTGAGAACTCTGGGGTCTTCTTAGAGTGGGGGTGGACATTCTCTCCCACAACTTCTAGAAGACCCAGAAGCCCTGCAGACAGTGGCAGCCAGACTCTGCCATGTACACTCATCCAGTTATATGGATCTTGAGGTTTTTACAATACTGACATTCCAGTTGGAGCACACAAAGTCAGATGGGAAAGTAATATAGAAGACAATTAAACTCACCAAACAAAAGTAATAACACAGAAGGTTCAGTCACCAATAGTTTAGTAAAACTGCAGGCAAGAACTTAATGACCCTGTGGTAGTGAGATATAACAATTTTCACAAGTTTTCATTTTTTTATGTGTGATTCTTCTTTCTTTTCCCACTTGATTTAAACATCGTGGTTTACAAAGTTGTCCACGATGATTTGTTACAGGGATTCATTATTACAACATCAATCCCACTGCCATTGTCACTTTCCCTTCACAATTGTCTCCATTTTCCCAACAAGCCTGCCTCCATAGCAGGCCCATAATAATTGATTTTATATAGCTTGTCCCCGCCCACCTCAGTATAGACACCTAGTGGCCTGTTCCCCTCTCTCCTTCCTCCTTCCCCTCGGGCGAGCACCATTTTTTTTCAGTTTTTTGCTTGGCTTTTCTGACTCCAGAGAGAGAGAGACAGACAGACAGACAGACAGACAGACAGAGAAGGGGAGAGGAGAGAGGAAGAGAGAGAGGGAGAAAGAGAGAGAGGGAGCAGAGGGAGTAGGAGGGGGAACGGCGAGCATCTGTCTAGTCCAACCCCATAGGCTGACTTTGAGCCCCTCAGGGTCTATCTGTGCTCCTGCACAGGCAGAATTTCCTGGGAGAAGTAGGTGCTGACCTCATCCTGATGCCTGACATGCCTGCCCCAGGGCTTCTGGACTGCCACCAACCTCCCCCTGCCAGGTGTTTGCTGTTTGAGTTGCAGGGAACCTTGCTTATTTCCTTCACCAGCCCCCACCCCAGGACCCCCACCACACATGCGTTCACGTGCACACACACACACACACACACACACACACACACACTCACACACACACACGCACACACAGAGGCTGTATGACCCTAGGAGCTCTGCCCTGGGGAGCGGTGGTTATGGCATTTAAAAAACAATTTGGGGGGCTGGAGAGATAGCACAGCGGGTAGGGCGTTTGCCTTGCACGCGGCCGACCCGGGTTCAAATCCCAGCATCCCATATGGTCCCCTGAGCACGGCCAGGGGTAATTCCTGAGTGCAAAGCCAGGAGTAACCCCTGTGCATCGCCAGGTGTGACCCAAAAAGCAAAAAAAAAAAAAAAAAAAAAAAAAAAAAAAAACCAATTTGGTATATATTACATACAGAGTAATTTATACATATATATACATATATATATTATATATATATATATATATCAAGAGCCTGGCAAGCTACCAAGAGTATCCCGCCCACACTAGCAGAGCCTGGCAAGCTACCCATGGCTTATTCGACTTGCCAAAAACAGTAACAATAGGTCTCATTCCCCTGACCCTCAAAGAGCCTCCAATTGCTGGGAAAGATGAGTAAGGAGAGGCTGCTAAAATCTCAGGGCTGGAAGGAATAGAGATGTTACTGGTACCTGCTCGAATCAATTGATGAACAATGGGATGACAGTAATACAGTGATATTGCTTGATACCACTGAATGACTAATGGAATGATAAAAGATATTTCAGTAAAAGAAAATTTGTGAAAAGTGCAGTATCTCACCATGGGGACAGTAAATCCTTGACTGAGGTTTACTAGGATTTTGTTGCAATTTAAGTCTTCTGTGTTAACACCCTGTTAGTTGAAATTAGTTGGCTTCTATGTTACATTCCTATAGAATCTGGTGTTCTCCTACTGGGATGCCAGCACTTTAGAGGTTGGGGATGTCACTCCAGAAAATCCAGAATATTTAACTGAGCAATCTGACCGGAAGAATGGTTTCAGTTGTTGAGGTGTGTTTGTGACTGCTGTGGCTTTTGTAGGGCAGGAACCTGGCCTGCCCACTCCCCCTCCCTAGCCCCCCACTCCCAGAAGTCTCAGCCAGACCAAGTATTTGAGAAATTTCTGTAGCTAGTTGACTTCTTTAAAGATTTATATATGAATCTCTGGAGCAAGGCCAGTAAATGAGCTTACCCAGTTGTGGTGGTGGGACATGGGTCACTAATTTTCTTTCACAGAAGTATTTTTGATAATTCCACTAGCTGTTTAGTTGTAATAAGCAATATAAAACAAAATAAGTCTCTACTTATTGTGGCAGAGAGTCTCTTGACCGCATGCCTGGCTGTCTTCCCCAGGGCCCCTCAAAGGGGATGGGCTACAGCTTCCCTCCCCACCCCGAGCAGAGCTCCTGGTAGCCTAAGACCACCAGAACCTACCTACAGCCATGCTCGAGGCCCCTCTCCATATGTTCGGACAAGCCTCACGCATGAAGGTACCGGCAGAGGAACCCAGGTGTGTGTAATCCCATCAACGGCCAACATCCAGAGACTTAAAAGTGAGCTCCCTTTTTATTGATTTTAAAAGCGATATCTTGTAGCCTACTTCTCCCTCTGGGAGAAAACTGGCAATCTTCTGAGAGTTTCCTGCCCACATCGGAGAGCCTTGCAAGCTTCCCATGGTGTATTCATATGGTAAAGCTAGTAACAAACTGGATCTCATTTCCCTGACCCTGAAAGAGCCTCCAGTGCAACATCATTGGGAGGGCCTAGTCGAGAGAGAATTCTAAGATTTCAGGGAAAGGACGAATGAAGAGGTTACTGAGCCCACTCGAGAAATCGATGATTAACGAGATTTCATGATCGTGATAAAATAAGTAAATTCCATGCTAAGTAGGTAGGCTTGGGTGGTTGGGAAAGTGAAAATAATAGTGGAGGGAAGGTCACTCTAGTGATGAAATTGGTATTGGATCAATGAATGCTGGTAACTGCATCATGACAACTTTGTAAACCATGGTGCTTAAATAAAGAAAAAAATGGAAAAATTTAAACCTCTTGTTATTGGAAACATCCTTTTCTATATACTTATTCTGAATGAATAAATAAACCTGTCTTTTTTTGTACCATTGGTACTGAAAATGCCACAAACCTTGTTTGAAAATAATGTTTAAAAATAGTTTATTCTGAGTATTTTTTTAACATTATGTGGCAGGAAGGTATTTGAAATATGCACACAATATATTATAATTTGCTACTTTTTTCTGTTGCCCTTGCCAATGGCAATCATCTTTGAGTACTCCTGAGGTTCAATTCTTGAGCATATATTTTCTTATAAGCATTCACACACAACTTAGGATATGGACTCAATCTAGTAGTCCAGAGACAGATGAGTGGATAATTAGGGTGTGGTGTATAGAAACAATGAAGTACTATATAGCTTCAAAGAATGATGAAACCATGCGATTTTTTTTGTTTGTTTTAAACATATAGTTTAATTTTAATTTAACTGCAAATTGACAGAACTGGAGGAGACTTTATTAAGTGAAGTCAGAAGAAGAAAGACAAATAAATACCACATGGTTTCACTTATCTGTGTTATATAGAATAACAACAGAACAAGGAGATAAAAGATATCAAAGGGGGGTGGGGAGATATCTAGATATTTAGATTAGTTTAGGAACTGTATTATAAAAATGAGAAGAACAGGGAAAGAAAGGAGATTAAGAGGAGGCCAAGTAGGAAGAGACAAAAGGGAGATAACAGCATAGAAGAAGATAACTGGAGATATATGCAGTGCTCTTGGCTCTCTCTCTCTCTCTCTCTCTATATATATATACATATATATATATCAATATAGTGCCAACAGCACTGCAAGCAGGAGAGTCAAACTGTAATAATTAGGCAGCAGGCTGGGGTATGAGAGGGAACCGAATGACATTGGTCATGCTAGTGGTGGGATTGATGTTGAATCATGGTATGCCTGAAATAGCTCTGTTATCAACAACTTTGTGTGGGGGTCACACTCAGCAGTACTTAGGGCTCACTTCTCATAGGGTTTAAGGTGTAATATGGGCTGACAGGGATGGAACCTGAATCAGCCACAGGTAAGATAAGCATCCACTCCATTGTATTATCTCTCTGGTCTCTATTATGGACAACTTTGTAAGTCACAGGGCCTTAAATTAAAACTAAATGATATGTTTAATACTAAAAAAGAAATAAAATACATGATAATTTTATAATTATAAAGAGACCAGAAGAGTATATAATCCAAAGATTATTACTAACAAAATCAACTATTCAATATTTTCTCCTCACTAGGAGTGTGTTGCTCTTTCATTCATAGGTGGCAAATCTTTTCTACTCCTTGTCTGTGGTGATGCTGTGACTGCTTTAGCTGAAAGTAGGTGGTGAAAGTGATGCTGTACATAGTTGGTGCTCAATATTTGTTCAACACTGTAAAAGATTGATGCTAGAGGAGTGAAAGAAGATTTCCTCTTTGAACATTTTAGAGTTCATTATTGAATTTTTTTCCAGAAAACAAATGTCAATTAGTTAAAGCTTGAGAGTTATAGAAGAGCAATTACTGGTTGGGGAAAGTATTTGAGAGAGAGAGAGAGAGAGAGAGAGAGAGAGAGAGAGAGAGAGAGAGAGAGGAGAGAGAGAAACAGAGAGAGAGAGAGAGAGCAGAGAGGAGAGAGAGCACCTTTAATCTTTGGTCTGATATTGTGTATAGTGTCTAGAACTTTAATATATTCATTTTTATTTATTGACAAAAGGGATACTTTGACATACCCAAGTGGATGGATGATACTCTTTTACTGTCATTTTTTGTTCCTGATAAGCTGACTTCTGCTTGGAATATCAATATATAGATCCATGACGAAAAAAAAATCACAATTAACTATAGGAGGGTAATTAATGTGAATTAAATGTGATGATTTAGAACTTAAAGCTTTTGTTCCTGGTTAGAATCTAGGGAAAAATATACTTTAAATACACGTGTCTTTTCTCTATGCTTTGTTACAGCATTATTGAGGCACTTTCATGTGATAAGAAAAAACTGTGTGTTACTCTTCACTCATAAAAGTAATTCATTATAGATTTACAGAGAACAAGAAGCTGTTTCAACAATTATATAGCCCTCAGAGGCCAAAGGGTGTCAGGCCTCCTTCTTTAGTCTTGCTGCTTTTCCATTTATTTCTCTTATTTTATTTATGTCTACTTTTTCTTTTCCATTTTTACCTCTGGTCTTTTGTTTCCTCGTGATATTTACAATCTTAGGCTCTTAACTATTTCTGTGAGTTTCTTAAACACTCTCCTCTCCAGTACTTCTCTGGGGTTTAGTAGTTACCAAAAATATTGGTATGACTATATATTGAAAGTATTCAAATCAGCATCTAATCTGATGGCTAAATTCTGGTAACATCAGTCATCAGAAGACCTTGTGTATGGACAAAAATTGAGGGTCATGGCTTTCTCTTCAGAACTGTGCAATATGGTTTTTTATTGTTTATTCTTAGATTGCATGTTTCAACTTTACAATATGGGAAGTGTGTACTTAATATAACTTAGGAAAGGTATAAGGGAAAAAAAACTCTTTCAAAGAGGTGAAATTCAGAAAGTCACATCATTTCATTTGTTTGGTTTTTTCCTATTGTTTTGCTCATTCTGACCATTCTCACATTCAGGAGTCCCTGAATGGTATCTGAATGTATGCTACTTAAATGAATGTGCACAGTTTTGTTGAAGTAAATAAATGTTTGATATATTATGCTTTGTCCATTAAAATTTATCTTAAGTATGTCACCTTTTATGCATGTTTCCTCATTGTTACAGTATCATTGAGAGATCAAAACAGCTATTTCTGAAGGTTGAATAAAATTTTTAATGATTGGTCAGTACTCTTCAAGGTAGGAATATTCTTATTTTAGCATTTAGCTTATCTATTGTAAATTGTGTATTTGAAAGAATCAGGCTACAGCAGGGTAGAGTTGATATTATTTCGATTTTTTTTTTTCTGTTCATCAGGTGTAAGAAATAAAGGACAGCATCAACACTTCCATGCTGTCATTGTTGATGAATTCAGTACCATCTGGAAAGCTGACTCTGGCAGTAACTCCCTAAGCCTGTCTCACCAAAGCCCTTTTATACATCTGGAGAGAGCTATGAGAAGAAATTACTGATTGAAAATGAGTGCATAGTATATTTTCTGCAATATATTTTAAAGTGGTAAAAGGCTTTAAGCTCAGTCTATATTATTTAATCTATTTTGGTTTTTTAATATTTGGTGAATGCATCCTGGGCATACATATAATAATTTGTTGTGTGTTTTTATTTTTCATCCAGAAACTTTCATTTCCACCTCTGTCCGAGCTCAGTCTGGCATCAAATGTCTTATACTTTTGAATTTTTGGTTAAAATAAAAGGAGGGGCTGGAGCAGGGGGCAGGAGACTTGCCCTGAAAATGGCCAAATCAGGTTTGATCTCTGGCACCACATATGGACCCCTAGCCATCAAGGGAATGATTCTTGAGGTTAGAGCCAGTAGTAAATCCTGGACACTGGAAACTAAGTCCTGGAAACTAAATATGAACGAGAAGTTATATAAACAATTTGAGAATCATGGAGACAGATGTAAGCCAGAACGTGCATTGCTAGATTTTAGGATCATGCTATATGCAGACTGTAGTGGGGTCATACAGAATGTACTGAGAAAGGGGATAAAGTCTCTTGGGAGGAGTGTCAGGCAGCATCTTCAGTAGGTGGTGCTCTGCTGGTGGTGTTCACATATGGGGTTGGGGCCTGCAGTGCCAGTGACCTATCTTGGGAACTTACACTAGACATGTGGACTATCTTGAGACCCACATCTCTGGTCTTCAAGATAGGTTTTTGAGCTGATAACATAACTGCCACTGGTTGAAACTTTATTAAACATTATGTATGAAACCAAGTATGTATTCTATAGCTCTCATCATGCCTCATTAAAAGCTCCATGAATTGACATTATCACAGCTTTAAGCAAATAAATGCAACATTGCTCAGATATAAAGGGACCAGGTAAAATGTTCAGGTAAAGTGCCCAAGTTTATAAGGCTTATAAGTGATATAGCCAATGGTTAAACTTGGCTCACTCTGCTCCAAGTTTGAGCTGTATTCTCCCCTTCCAGTATCTTCCTCATGTATATGTGTGTGCATATAAGTATATAAATGAAACATTCAAATCAAATAAGTTACATGAGCATAAATAAGGCTTATTAACAAGACTGATTATTCCTGATTGCTGTTATAAATTATCAATGAATAAGTGACAGAGTGAAATTAGAAGATGCTATATCATGAATATCATGTCTCACTCAAGTGAGAGAAGGAATCTGGAGTTTTGACCTCCATCGATGGTCAAAAATCAGGAATGATGTCTCATTTGCCAAGGCATCAAAAATCAGATGGGCCGGTCATGTAATGTGATTCAGAGATGACCGCTGGACTAGAGCTGTTACAGACTGGATTCCATGGGATGTCAGAAGACCTCCTGGCCGCCCACCAACTAGATGGTCAGATTTTTTCGTCAAATCTCTGAATGAACGATTTGAGGCTCTTACTGTTCCTGGAGCGAGCAAATATCATTGGGCTGCACTGGTTCGTGACAGGGACAAATGGAGACGTTACTGGCGCCCACTCGAGCAACTCGAAGATCAACGGGGCTACAAGTGATGCAAGTGATATCATGAAAGGACTCAAGTTTTATATTCTATTGACAATGGAGCCATGGAGGAAGGTTAAGGTAGAGCATCCTTATGATAACATCTATTTCAGAAGATTCTTCAGGGACAAAATAATGTGGAAAGGGAAATATACAATTTCAGAAGCTAATGTGTAAATTTTTTTTAAATTTTGGCTTTTGAGTCACACACAATGATACATAGAGTTTACTCCTAATTCTGCACTCTGAAGTTATTCCTGGCAGTGCATAGGAGTATGTGGCACCAGAAATGCAATCCGGGCCAGCTGCTTGGAAGGCAAATGCTCTTCCTGTTGCACTGTCACTTCAGCCCCATTAAATTTGTAAAAACTTGAGACTGGGAATGGAGATGAGAAATGTTAAAAAAGGTTACAGTAGTTAGAGTTAAAAAAATGGGAAATTTAGGCCAGGATAGGTAATAAGAGAACTGATCACTCTCTGACTTAATCAAACTGGTACATGGTGAAGCGGACTAGAGTGATACCACAGCGGGTAGGGCATTTGCCTTGCATGTGGTCAACCCGGGTTCCATTCCTCCATCCTTCTCGGAGAGCCCCAGCAAGCTACGGAGAGTATCTGCCCATATGGCAGAGCCTGGCAAGCTTGCTGTGGGGTATTCAATGTGTCAAAAACAGTAGCAACAAGTCTCACAATGGAAACGTTACTGGTGCCCGCTTGAACAAATCAATGAACAACGGGATGGGATGACAGTGCTGACAGTGCTACAGTGCAAAATGGTGAAATCGCATAGTTATGGATTACAGGAGAAGAAATATCAGTACAAGTAAAGAAGATTCATGAACTAAGTAATGAAAACATTGGGCTTGTAAAACCTGAGAAACATTTAGATGACTCAAATAAGGTTCAGGGGAGTGCAGTGGTGGTCAGCTGGAGGAGATGGCTATGAATTATCAATGTCTTGATATTCCATCTAGACCATGTAGACATGCCTCTAAAGATCTGTGGAATCACCTAAGTTTTTCATATATCTACATAAGAATATATTAGAAGTTATTTTACACACACATGCACATACTCATACTATGTTCATAGGACATGCAAATACTTAAAATTAAATATGTGATATCTTCCGCTGTTCTTTTGCTCATTCTTTTTTTCATTTTAGGTGAAACCCAGCAATGCACAGGGCTTATTTCTGGCTCTGTACTCAAGGGTGAATTATAGTAGCTCTCAGGAGACCATACGGGGTGCCAGGGATCAAACTTTAGTTAGGGTTTTGCAAGGCAAACTCTTCCTCCATTGTACTGTCTGGCCTATTCCTGCTTTCTTAAGAGACATTATAAAGGGAGATTCAGGTGTATCAGTTGCATCAATAACTAAAATTATTTATCTCCATATATATATTTTTTTTTTCCATGTGACTTTAAATTGGGTTGGGAAGATAGTTCAAAGGGTTGAACTGATAATTTGCATTTTAAAGCTCCACAGTCAATTTCAAGCACCCACTGCATTGTCCTCCAAACCCTGCCCTTAGCAGCCCTTATCTACTAAACCTGGGGTAGTCTGTAATCTGGAAACAAATAAGCAGAAGTAAGCTTTTTTTCACTGCTCCTAAATTCTACATTTAGCAATTAATGTGGTTTAGCCAAGCAGATGCTAGTACATATGATGAATGAAAGAACTGAAAACGCATAGAGACATTTCTGATTTTTCACCTCTACCTTTGCCATGAGAACACTCCCAGTGTAGTCTGCTGGAGGGAGCTCAGAGAAGCATGAAGCATATCTGATTTGAATCAGGCAACATCTAGCTAATCCGGATGTATAAGCCACAATCTGGCTGCCAGCAGCACCTCGTCTGTGCTGGAGAGATTATTTCAAAGTAGAAAGATGATCTGATTGAGCCAAACCTAAATAACCAATTTTTAGGCCTGTGTGTTAAATAAATATTTTTATAGGCCTTGGAGGCTTTCTGTGTGTTATTTTTTCACAGCATTATTGTGGCAATAGAAAAATGATACACGTTGGAAAACTATTAAATTGCTTTGATATTAAATTAATGGTGGTCACAATATCCTGGCAATAATCTCGGTCTCTACCTGACTTTCCTCCAATTACATTACATAGACATAACTAAGTGCCATCGCTGAAAGAAGAACCGTCACCAAATTTTAATGTTGTATGTCCATAATATAGCAGCCAGATCAATACAGGTATGCTAGCTTATTTATTTATTTTTAAATAGCATTCTGTCAAAAGAGCATATAGAGTTGTCAAAAGAGCATATAGAGTTACAGTTTCACATTCGAATTCAAGGACATTATGATTGTGTTCTTTTGAAGGAAATGTTTTCTAAGGATTTGCGTTGATTGCGGGAATTGACACCAGGTGTCTTCTAAACTATGTTGATCTTACTCTTCATAAGCATAGACATCACTCTTCAGAAAACTGAGCACTTATGCAGTACCCATAGCTGGATATGTCTTCAGGTTTAAATGCAATTTACAGAATAAATTATGGATATGGGACTAGTAATTTCAGGATAGATTGAAAATAAAATGACAATACTGTGAACAGTGCAAACTGGGAAGTGATATGCTTAGTTGGCAAATTTTTTGTACTCCTAAATTGATTATGCAGTATTTTATTTAATGCTTCCCCTGAATGATGATGAGGCACATGCGATGTGTTTTGTTACCAATACAGAATTTGATTATATATGTATATATATGTAACATAACATACATTAAAACAGTGATTACTTCACATTTAAAAAAAAAACAAGCTCTCACCTCTACCTAACGCCATGCACAAAAGACAGATCAAAATGGGCTAATGACCTCAACATCAGACCCAAATCCATTAGGTACATGGAAGAAAACATAGGCACCCCCTCCCATAACATTGAAACTCAAGGCATCTTCAAAGATGAAATACCGCTGTCCAAGTAAAGTGGAAGCAAAGATTAATAAATGAGGCTACATTAAACCAAGAAACTTCTGAACCTCCAAAGAAACAGTGACCAAGATACAAAGACAGTCCATGAAATTGGAAAAACTATTCACCCAATACCCATCTGATAAGGGGTAAAAATCAAAGATATACAGGGCACTGGTAGAACTTTACAAGAATAAAAGACTCAACTCCATAAAAAAATGGGGAGAAGAGATGAACAGAAACTTCTACAAAAACCAGTTACAAATGGTTAAAAGGCACAAGAAAAAAGGATCTACATCACTAATCATCAGAGATATACAAATCAAAACAACAATGAGATATCATCTCATGCCAGAGAGACTGACACATATATAAATGAACAAGAACAAGAACAACCAGTGCTGGCATGGATGCAGGGAGAAAGGAACCCTCATTCATTGATGGTGGAAATGCTGACTGGGTCCAGCCTTTTTGGAAAATAATATGGGCATTCCTCAAAAAGCTAGAAATTGAGCTCCCAGCACTTGTATATTCCAAGTGGTATATTCCACTTCTGGAAATATACCCTAGGGAACCAAAAACACACTGCAGAAACACCACCTGCTCATGTGGATAGTTTATTGCAGCTCTATCCACAATAGGCAGAATCTGGAAACAATCTGCATGCCCAAGAACAGAGGTACGGGTAAAGAAGCTATGATATATCTACAAAATGGAATACTACACAGCTGTTAGGAAAAATGAGGTCATAAAATTTGCCTATAAATGGATAGACTTGGAGAGTATCATGCTGAGTGAAATGAGACAGAATGAGATGGATAGATATAGAATGACTGAATTTGTGTGTAGGCTATTTTTAAAGATATAAAATTAATATCCAAGGCCAGTGAAAATGGGCCAGAAGGACTGAGCAATGCTCATTCAATAGTGTGGGAGATGAAGGGTAGTTAAGATATACAAGAGTATATTATGACAATACTAGTTGGAAATGATCACTCTGGGCAAATACTGAGTGTTGATGAAGTATTGGGGTAAAGGAATATAGATGATAACCTTTCAGCACCTGTAACACAAACAATAATGCCTAAAATGAGAAAGAGAGTGAAAGAGACAAAGAGAAGTGCTTGTCGTAGAGGCAGGCTATGGTGGGTGGGTGGTTTGAAGGGTTGGGAGGGAAACTGGGAAAATGGTTTGAAGGGATGGGAGGGTGCTAGGGAATTATACTAGTGGATGGATGGATGGGTGTTGGAACATTGCATGACTGAAACACAATCATGAACAACTCTGTAATGCTCCATCTCACGGTGATTCAATGAAAAAAGAAAAAATAGTATGGAGGTTTCTCAGTATAAAAGTCAAACAGTGGCTATTGTAAATCAGGGTAATGTTCATACCTTTATGTCTTCATTGATAGATATTGTTTTATAAACAGTTTTTGATTTTGGGACTGTACTCTGTTGTGCTCAAAGATTACTCTGAGTACTGTGCTCAGGGATCATTTCCAGCAGTGCTCTAGAGACTATAAATGGTCACAGAGTTGAAAATCAGGTCAGTCTCATGCAAGGTCAGAACCTTACCCACTGTACTATCGCTGTGGCTCTAGTGTGATGTTGTGATTTTTATTTTTCTCCAGTATCTTAAACTACAAACAATCCCTTAGCTCAGCTTTTCTCCTTCCACCATATCCTAGGTTCCTTATGTGAATCTTCATGATCAACTACAGTAATGTAAAAGTGCAGCGTTCTGAAAGTGAGAAAATGAGACTCTTCTGGAGTGCCACTCTAATGTCTATTCTATAAACTTACACACTTAGTATTAGGTCATCTCTTTCTTTCTCTGAATATAAGAGTAATAATAACTCATGTTTTATGTTTCTTAAAGGAATTAGAACTATTTATTCATATCTCGTTTGATTTCTTTAAATATTCAAATAGGTAGGATAAAAGTATAGTCCCTGCCCACTTTACTTGTGTAATATAAATTAGTTTAAACCAGGTGCACGATGTCTCAGATTTAGTGCTCAGTTGAATGTGGGCTTCTCTTATTATATCATCTCAGTTTGGAAATCAGATTCCAGAAATTAAAATGATGCTCTCCTTTTTTTCCTTTTTAGATTCTAAATTGCATTATAAAGAATGAATACAATAGTACTTGAAATCTTTTCTTCTTGTTATTCTTGTTATTGTTCTTGATCTTCTTCTTGGTTTTTTTTTTTTTTTTTTTGCTTTTTGGGTCACACCCAGCGATCCTCAGGGGTTACTCCTGGCTTTGCACTCAGGAATTATTCCTGGAGGTGCTTGGGGGACCATATGGGATGCCGGGGATCGAACCAGGGTCGGCCGCGTACAAGGCAAACGCCCTACCCGCTGTGCTATCGCTCCGGCCCCTTAATCTTCTTCTTTGTCTTGATCTTCTTCTTTTTCTTCTTCTCTTCTTTCTTCTTCTTCTCCTTCTTCTTCTTTCTTCTTCTTCTTCTTCTTCTTCTTCTTCTTCTTCTTCTTCTTCTTCTTCTTCTTCTTCTTCTTCTTCTTCTTCTTCTTCTTCTTCTTCTTCTTCTTCTTCTTCTTCTTCTTCTTCTTCTTCTTCTTCTTCTTCTTCTTCTTCTTCTTCTTCTCCTCCTTCTTCTTTTTTTCCTCCTCCTCCTCCTCCTCCTCCTCCTCCTCCTCCCCCTCCTTTTTTCTCCTTCTCTTCCTTCTCCTTCTCTTTCTCCTTTTTTCCCTTGTCCTCCTCCTCCTCTCTCCTACTCTTTCTCTTCCCCTTCTCCTCCTATCCCCTTTACTGCCTCTTCTCTCTTCACCCGTTTTGTGCCACAACTGGCAATGTTTGGGACTTCAGCTGCCTCTTGGCACTTCTGCTTGCTTGGAGAGCACTTCCGTCAGAGTACAGGAGAGCATATGGGGTGCATGGAACATAACTGGGTCTGCTTTATGCAAGGCAAGCACCTTACCCAATATACTAATATACTTTCCCAATATACTATCAGTACTACTATTTCTTAATGGTTAAGAGAAAAATAGATTGTACATGCAAATGAGGGTGGAAAGTAGTGTTTATTGATAATAAGAAATCAAAACTTAGAATCTTTTGCATTTATAATTGATATTTATGTACACATTTATGGGGAATGATCTAAACTTGCGATATCTCTAAACTTGTGATAATTTGGGGTATCAGAGAGCATGTTAACATCATAATACTGAGTAATTACAGCCATAACTATTGTCTGTTCTAAGCAAACTGGAATGGAATGTCATTTTAGCTCTCGAGAAAAAGGATTTTCCAAGGAAAGTCCTAATGGTTTATAGAGTTGGTAAATCTGATACTAATAAGCATTTAACTTTGTCTTTCCTTTATAAGTTCTACAAATTTCCTGCAAAAGAAATTTCATATATAGCAATTAGCTGGTGCTCAAGTTTATATCTTGTCCTTCCTCACTCAAATAGATTATAAAAGATGCTAACCCAACAAAATCATCCTATACTTTTATATATTATTATATGGTTATACTAAACCATATAATTAATTCTATTGTTATGCATTTGATAAATAAGTTCTACTTTTGTTGATCATATATTTCCTTAAAATTATGTAAATATGTTTTCTTTTAACCAGTGTCCCTAAAATATTCTTCTAATTTATTCTTTAAAAGAGTAATTTTAGTTTTTTGTTTCTATGTTCTGTCTGAACTGGAGTGATAGCACAGTGGGTAGGGCATTTGCCTTACATGTGGCTGACCCAAGTTCAATTCCTCCATCCCTCTCGAAGAGCCCAGCAAGCTACCGAGAGTATCCCGCTCGCATGGCAAGCTACCCGTGACATATTCGATATGCCAAAAACAGTAACAAACATCTCACAAGTAACAGAGAGGTTACTGGTGCCCGCTCGAGCAAATCGATGAGCAATGGGATGACAGTGATACATTGATATAGTGGTGTTCTGTCTGAAATCTTATTCTAGCACTGTTCTCTGGATTCTTGAAGGTAAAAATTAATTGTTATGGGCTGAATTACTTCTCTCATCACCCTGAATAAAAATTTAAATAAATTACTCTCGATACTTCAGAATATGACTGTATCCGCAGATATATTGTCTTTAAAGAAGTGACTAAGTTAAAATGAGGGCTTTTAACTCCTTCAACCCTAATCCAGTCTATCAACCTTACAAAGAGAGGAAATTTGGGCATGGCAGACATTAGAAATGTGTGCATGCAGAGGAAACAAAATTCTGCCAACGAGAAAGACTTCAGAATGAAACCAACCCTACTGATATCTTAATCTTGGAATTCTAGTTTACACAACTGGGAGAAAATAATCTCTTTAGTTTAAAGTCATTCACTCTGTGATATTTTGTTATATCAGTTTTAGCAAATGAATGCATAATTGTCATACATTATTTGTTGGCAATTTATGTACTTTCTCTTTTCTTTTCTTAATGTTTTCCTCCAAGTTTTGCTGTTATTGGAACAGTTCCTGTTATTCCATCTCATGTTTATCCTTGTGATCCTATTAATTTTAGAAAGAATAGTGTATCTAAAATTCATACATAATAATATACTAATCAAATAACTTTACTATGTACTATAAACTAGGTACTTTCAAGTACTATAGTGGATGCCATTTTTTTTAATTAAAATACCTAAATTTGGATATGCATAAAAATTATAACTGGAATTTTGGGACAAACAATATGTAGCCAGTGATATTTCTTATGGCACTAGATTTTAGAGGGGGTAAAACATGTATTTAATTAAATTTATTTTGAAGTTAATTTCTTAAAAAATCATCTGCAGTTAATTTTCTTTAAATATAGAGATGAATTAATTTATTTAATCACTAATTCGCATAATACTTTCTCATTATACATTTGCATGGATAGATATATAGGTAGATAGATAGATAGATAGATAGATAGATAGATAGATAGATAGATGTTTTATTGGATTGGGGATCTTCCAAGCAGGAGTCAGGCCCAAGCCATAATCAGTTAGAGGTTCAATGTGAAGTTGCAAGAGTGCAGGGCTCTGCAGACTTCACAGAGCTGGGATTACCTAAGCAATCTTTACTGTGCTCAGGAGGTCTCCAGGGAAGCTGTTGATGATGCTCAGGGAACTAGTGGCTCCAGAGATTCAACCAGCATCTGCCATATGCAAGCATGTACCTTAACTATGCTATCATTCCAACCCCTATATTTTTGAAAGTCAAATTGCAAGTATTTTTTTATATGGGAGATGTTGCCTAAATTTGGTAAAAATTTGAGCTTTCAAATGTTCACTGGCATAATCATAATACAAAACTGTGAGAGGCTATCAATATCTTGGTGAAATGGTTATTTAAAAATATTTTCTCATTTAGCTCAAATTACCAAAATAAAGATTGAGTCTGCCCAGTTTGGCAGCATGAGAAATAACAGTGATTGGTGCTTTTATATTTAAATTTTTTGTATTCTTATGTTATGTTCTGATACTGGCAAAGTATGAATTAATCCATCAGTAGTACATTAGTTCTTTAGCAGCAACTGGATAAAAGTGACTTCCTAAGTTAAAGTTCTTTCTTATTAACAAATGTCAGAAATTGAGATAAGAAGGGAGCTTGAGGTTGAAATTTTTCTCCCATAGGAGCACATCTCTCAGCGCTATGGATTTAACACAATTTTAATATATTAATGAAGGGCTTTTTATGTGCCTATGCTCCTTAATATTCAAAATTAAGGTCTATTCTCCTCCTGATATGCACATGTAACTCCCATTATGCACCATCAAGAGGAGTGTGTTAGAAAAGCCTCTATCTGCATGGAACAGCACATTCCTTAAGCACAGAAGGTCAACAATTGCTCTTTGACTAAGCTAGGGCTACTTAGTGAAAGCCTCGATGCTTTAGTAAAAGTGTTTTACATTTAAGTCAAAGCACCAGAGTTGGATAATGATAAGTTTTAATATGTTCTCACTCAAAAATAATTTCATAGTTATTCTAATGTCATTCTCCAGTTGCACTGCATGATGTGAGGGTTGCCTCAAGATTTTAAGAGCATAAATCTAAGGTTTAGTGGCTAAATAAAATGTCCTAAAATATCACTAACCTTTCTATTTAGAACCTACTGACCTGAATTTACTAGCAAATTTATTTCCCAAATGCTGGTGGTCTATCACAAAAAAATAGAGAAAAAAAAGTCCTGCAACTATCTAATTAATACTTGTCAAATAAGAAATATAGCTAGGGAGAATTGCTACTTTAAGAAAGAAATAAAACCAGCAATTTATTGCATTTCTGGGGATGAACCAAAGAATGCACTAGAGCAAAATACTGCTTGGACAAAAATAATCCCTGGGCAAGTTTCAAGATGTCTATTTGTCTTTCAGAAAAGAAAATAATCAGAAGTACTTTTATTCTTTTTTTTTTTTATCTTTTTGGGTCATACCCGGTGATGTACAGCTGTTACTCCTGGCTCTGCACTCAGGAATTACTCCTGGCAGAGCTCAGGGGACCATATGAGATGCTGGAAATCAAACCCCAATTGGCCACGTGCAAGGCAAACGCCCTACCCACTGTGCTATTGCTCCAGCCCCAGAAGTATTCTATGCCTGACACTCTATCCATTTAAGGGTGTTATTATAAACTACAAACAATGGCTTTTCTGCATTATTGTGAATTTGGAAAGTATATGGATATGTTATTGAATGAAATCACACCTTGTTGAGAATAATTAAGGAAGGGTTTTTTATCTCTACCTCTGCCTGAAGAAATGTATTTACGTAGTTTTTAGTCCTGTGTTAATTTTGGAGCAAACTGATAACAAGGGCTATCTAATGATTTGAGACGCTTTAAGCTAAATATTTGAAAATAAAATTATACCTTCACAAGTACTGTATTGATGCTTCATTGTTCTAAATGAAGGCAGTATTCATGAGTCTAACCCTGCCTTCTCCCAAATGAAAGGAATCCAGCAGAGTAGAAAATGTATTTACTGGACTTTACGATGAGGAACCTTGGAGTCTCACGGATAACATGGGTAGTTATCACCCCAATTCTATATAGTTGATAACTTGTAAATTTGAGTGAGGAGGAGAAGTTACTGCCTCAAATTTAACAAACACCACAAAATTTGCAGTACAAAGCTGTAGTCATTTTATTGTGCTCATGGAATGATTCAGTGACAGGAGTTGATTCAAATAAGCTAAAGACTAAAATATTTTTGAGCTAGGATCCCCTTTCAGCATTCTACACTCACTTGTATGGCACCTACACCATAAGAGCAGATGAATTTGTTCATCCGCAAATGTTAATTGGATATTCTGCATGACTACCTTCTGGTACAAGAATCTTACAATGTTTATACTTTTTACACAGTCCAGAAACAAGGTTTCAAGGAAGAAAATAGAAATTGCATAAATTTTGTGTGACATATTTTGAGTTTATAATGTGTATAAGGTCAGTATATGCCTGCCCATATGTGGGGCTGGAGCAATAATACAGTGGGTAGGGTACTTGTCTTGCATGTGACCATACCTAGTTCCACTCATGGCATCCCATATGGTTGCCTGAGCACTGTCAAAGTAATTGCCAAATGCAGTGCCAAAAGAAACCCCTGAGCATCATTGGGTGTGGCCCCAAACCCAAAAAAATAAGTAAATAAACCTACTCATATTCATGTAGGAGGAACAATTCCTTTCATCAGTTGGATGACAATCACAGAATTTATGGTTCTGTTTAAAAAACAGCACCAGGTAGGATAGGAAGCAGAAGTAAGGCAGTAGCATAGGCCAAATGATAAAAGAGCATCAATATTAATTATCCCATTGCTCATCGATTTGTTTGAGTGGGCACCAGTAACGTTTCTCATTGAGAGACTTATTGTTACTGTTTTTGGCATTTCCAATATGCACGGGTAGCTTGCCAGGCTCTGCTGCGCAGGCTCGGTACTCTGGGTAGCTTGCCAGGTTCTCCGAGAGGGATGAAGGAATCGAACTAAGGGTCGGCCTCGTGAAAGGTGAACGCCCAACGCTGTGCTATCGCTCCAGCACATTTTATAATTATATATAATTATATAAGATTATATAATTATATTTTATAATTTATAATATTTTATAATTTATAATGATAATATTAATTATAAGTTTTTCTATTACTCTAGTTGTTAAATATATATTATTTTATTTAGAGGAAGCAAAAGAAGAGGGATATATAAGATATATAATTGGTAAGTTTGTAAAAAGTTTTTGATGTAATAAGAAAAAACACCCCTTCTATAGATTTATTATTAATTCATTATTAATTATTGACATTGTTTTACCTTAGGCAAGGTTCAGCTGATAGAATTCACTTATCATAGTTTTACTTTGATTTCTTGTTTCCAAAAAATTAAAATAACCAGTATGAGGTAATTTCCAAGCTGTTTTTGTATAAAAAGAAACGATTGATTAACCATCAAGTAACAAATGGAAACATCCATAGGTCTTCAAAATTGTCTTCTGAAGATTTTTTTTAAATTTCATTGAATCACCATGTGATAGTTGCAAGCTTTCATGTTTGTGTTACTATCACATAATGATCAAACACCAATCCCTTCACCATTGCACATTTCCCACCACAAATATCCCCAGTATATCTCCCTTTGCCACCCTCTCCCTGCCTCCATGGCAGACAATATTGCCCATACTCTCTCTCTAATTTTGGGCATTATGGCTTGCAACACAGACACTGAGAGGTTATCATGTTTGGTCCATTATCTACTTTCAGCACACATCTCCCATCCCGACTGATTCCTCCAGTCATCATTTTTTTAGTGATCCCTTCTCTATTCCATTTGCCTCCTCCCCTCTACTCAATAAGCCGTCTTCCAGAAAGTGTTTGACAAGATCCAGCACCTGTTTATGATGAAAACTCTCAGCAAAATGGGCATCGAAGGAACTTTCCTCAATATAGTCAAAACCGTCTACCACAAGCCCACGGAAAGTATCATTCTCAATGGCGAAAAACTAAAAGCCTTCACTCGAAGATTGGGCAAAAGACAAGGTTGCCCGCTTTTGCCACTCCTATTCAATATAGTACTGGAAGTCCTGGCCATAGCAGTTAGACAAGAAAAAGATATCAAAAGCATAAAGATAGAAAAGGAAGAGAACAAGTTATCACTATCTGCAGATGATATGATACTATACTTAGATAACCCAAATATTTTTTTTAAAAAACCTGAGAGATCACAGGCTTTCCTGGTTAAGCTCTGCCTTAGTCTTACCTTTGTCTATACAAAGTGTACTCCCACTAGCTCCAGGAAAATGGATTTGTGGGATATTCACCATGTTTCAGCTAGCACAATATGTTTATATTTTTCTATTTCAAATCTCAGTGTCTGAGTTTTTAACTTTTTAATATTTACAACAGGCATAGATTATATTTAAATTTGGTACCATATTATTTGCCTTTAAATTTTTGTTGTAGATTTGCTAAATAATGTTTTCTTTCAGGGATTATGTAGAAAGTAGTATTTGGTATCTTTCTTATAATAAAATTAAGACAAGAAAATCAGTTTTCAGTAGTGCAAAAAAAGGATAAGATTTCAGTTCCTTAATGCTTTTTAAAACTATAACTTAAGATTCTTGGTTAAGTATTTCACTTTGGTGAAAGTGGAAATTGGGTAGATATTCTATTTGCTTGTTGGTGTTAAAACTATCTTCTAGTCTTGTCTTTCCATTTCTTTTCTACTATAAATCTTACAGCAACACAAAGCAAATTGACATTGCTATTTAGAGAGAATGAGTGATGAATGGGACAGAAAAATCGATTTAATTAGTCAGAATGAATTTTCAACCTAGTCAAGACTCTTGCTATTACTTGCCTGACTGAGTTTGGTTACTCCATTGGCAATGTCTGCTGAACTATACAGATCGTCTGAAGTGAGTTTGAGCATCTTAGAAGATTATTTACACGGTTATTAAAAAGGCTTGAAGAAATTTGGCATATTGAAAATTTTATAGATCATATTTGCTAAGCTAAAACTCCTGAAACTCTTGTGTGTCACATACTTTTTGAGGAAGAGTTAATGTAGGGAATCATCTTTTGTTATTAATATGAATAGAGTGAGAAGTAGGGATGACATGGGGTTTGAGAAGGTGAATTAGAGAGTCATAAGGACAGAAGGTTGTAACAGATATATAGAGAACCAGAGATGAGGGTTCAGATGGGCTTTGTGGACTGTTGCCTGTTGTATTACAGATGATAAAAATAAAAACTTTATGATAGGCTATAGGATGATGCATAAAAACCTAAATATTTTGCTAATTTTATTTCAAAAAATCAATAGACCCTTGGAGTACAGTGACAAGCTACAATATCAATATACAAAAATCTTTGTACTTACATATGTAAACCGTGAGTTAGAAGAAAAAATAAGAAAACAACTCTTTTTATAAGTCCACAACAAAGAATTAAATATGCAGGATTTAATAAAGGAAGTAAAAGATTTATACATTGAAATTAAGCCATCATGATCTGAAGAAGTAATACAGTATGTGAACTTTTGTCTTGCATGCCCCTGACCTGGATTCAACCCCCAGGCCCACATATGATCCTCTGAGCCCCAGGTATGATCACTGAGCACAGAACAGGGCCCTGGGCACTGTTAAGTGTGGCACAAAAAATCATAAATAAATAATGAAAACTAAGTCATGAAAAGAAAAGTAAGACATAGAAAGTTTAAAAAATGGAAAAAAATCTAAAGGAACTGTAGGAATTAGTGTTGTTAAAATGACAATTGTATTCAAAGAATTATAAAGATTTAATGCAATTCTACCCAAATTCCAATGGCATTTTCATGGAAATTTAACAGATATTACTAAAATGTATTAGAAAATCCTAAAGGCCCTGAATAACCAAAGCAATTGTGCAAAAATGAATATATGACATGCACTGTACTTTATATTATAAATTTATAAAATATGTTATAAATGTGTAATAATCAAAACAAGTTTTGCATTAGAATGAATGTACAGTGATACATTTGGTTGTTGGACTCCATCAACAAAGAAATTTAGAACAAAAATAAACTAATGGGATTGTGTCAATCTGTAATTCTTCTGAACAGCCAAAGAAGTCATCAATTGAACAAAAAGTATCCTATTAAAAAGGAGACAATATTCACATATCATACATTTGACAAAAGGGTAATATCCAAGATATATATTTAAAATGCACAGAATTCAACAATAAAGGCAACAAAAAAAAAATCCTATCAAAAAATGGGAAGGAGGGGCTGGAGAGATAGCACAGCGCGTAGGGCGTTTGCCTTGCACGCGGCCGACCTGGGTTCAAATCCCAGCATCCCATATGGTCCCCTGAGCACGGCCAGGGGTAATTCCTGAGTGCAGAGCCAGGAGTAACCCCTGTGCATTGCCAGGTGTGACCCAAAAAACCAAAAAAAAAAAAAAAATGGGAAGGAGAACTGAAAGGCTCTTCACCAAAGATGACATAGATACAGCAAATTGGCACATGAAAAGGTGATCATTATTACTTCTGATCAGATAATTGCAAATCAAAATGACAAAAAGATAACACCTCACACATAAGAGAATAGCCTATAGCAAAAAAGGTTAAATAAAAAGCAAACTCAAGTGTTGGCTGGGAATAATAAGGGAAAAACAACTTCATTGTGACTATAACTCAGCTCAGCTCTTTCCATACTGTGGAAAAAGAGTATCAAGATGTCTCAAAAAGTTAAAAATAGAAATATCATATGAACCATCATTTTAATTACTAGGTATCTCTTCAAAGAACACAAAGTGCTCTTTAAAAAAGAAAACATCAATTTAAATGTGTGTTCATTGCAGCAATACTTATAGAGCCTAGATCTGGAAGTAATCTAAGCATCATAGGAGGTGAGAAGATAAAAAATATTGATAAACACACACAAGTATACACACATACACACAGAGAGAAAGAAAGAGAGAGAGAGAGAGGGAGAGAGAGAGACTAGAATGCTACTTAACTATAAGAGAAGAAGAAATCTGCTTTGGGCTGCAAAATACATAGAGCTGGAAGGGACCATGAGAAATATAATAAGTCTTCAAGGAGAAAGAAAAATAGTGGATGGACTCTGTCATATGTATTATAGAAAGAGACAAAGCAAAGAATTATAATATGTCCAATGAAAATAAAGACAGACTCTAATCACAAAACTGAGTCTATCAAATGTGCAATAGGAGTTGGTTTAAAGGGTCTACTATAATGAGTGGGGTCATTTGCACTTTTGTGGTGGGCATAGTCTTATACTTCAGTACCCTTAAAACATGCAAAAATATCCTGTTAATCAGTGTCACCTTGATCAAAACATATATTTAAAAATATTCACACCAGGATATAATAATAGATGAGAGTAGATGGTAAATATAGAATTATTAAGAAGTTACTGAATATGGATAAAGTCTGATGGAATAAAGTTTATGGATATGGATTATGTCTATGGATTAAGTTTATAGATTATGGATAAAGTCAGAATAATTTCTTGATGGTTGAAAGGGGTTTTAAGAGAGAGATCTATTATTCTGACAATTTTTTTCCATAAGCATGATGCTACTTCAGAAAGTTAACAAATTCTCTATTGGGGTTCAGAAACAAAAAGGAGAGGGAGAGTAGTTTGTTAATAGCAACATTTATCTTCTGGCTATAATTTCAAAATCTATGTATTTTGAATGTATAGTATTTTATCTCTTGAGGCAGAGAAGACTAATTTTTGCATAGAAGATTAGGAGTTCAATTGTCAATGTGTCATGTTTAAAAAAATTTATTAAGTGGCCTGATAGAAACAACTAGTAGACAGTGGACTTATAAATATATATGTATATAAGTGTACATATATGTGTGTCTGTATATGTACATGTATGTATTCATGTATATATACATATTATATATATGTATGTGTATATGAATGTCTGGAGCACAGAGAAATGATTTGTTAAAATAAACTAAGCTATGATTCCTTGGAAAATATGTGGTGTTATTGCCATAGATTAGATGACTACACAGTAAAAGAAGTGAGAATTTATAAACATGAGGGATTAATCAGAGATTAAGCATTGGAAAAGATATTGGGAGGTTTATTCAAGAAGAGAGTGCTGCATGTGAAAATAAGGAGACATTATTTAGTACATAAGCGTACTTTTTTGGGAAGTTGGAAACTTCATGAATTAAAAATTTGAAGTACATGAGTAAGAGGGGAAGGGGTTTTCAATGTAAAATAGTGGGATGTTAGAGTATAAATGAATGTCATGATTAATATATGATTTAGGAAAAGCAGGTGTTTTGAGGACATTAGTGATGGGAAATATACACTGGTGAAGGGAGGAGTATTGGACCATTATGTGACTGAAACCTAAGCATGAACAACTTTGTAAGTGTGCTTCTCACTGTTCACTGTGATTCAATTAAAAAATAAATTTTCACAAAGAAATAAAAAAGAGCAAGTTTTTTCTTTGACTGCTAAGAATATACATCAAGGTACAGTAGTAAATCAGGTAGATTGTATGAACACTGAATAGGACCTAGTCGAAAACTATTGAGGTCACCAAACGTGACCTGTTAAGACAGTGCTTCCTGAAGTCTGATTTAGCAGAATGAGTCAATATTATATGCTGAATGAGACTGAAATGAGTTGAATTTATTTCAAGAGGAGGGTTAAAGATTAAATGAGAAGATTTATAAGAAAATATAAATACATGAAAATATAGTTAACTCATGCTTCCTACTATGACTAAATTTTTGTATTCAATTGGCCAGATCAATTAGCTTAGATCAATAAAGCAGGTTACTCACTGCACATGGATAGGTCTTGTCCAGTCTGCTGAAGAATTGAGTAGAACCAAAAGTTAAAAAAAATTGTTTGGTTTTGAGTTTACCCCTGGCAATGATGTTCAGAGATTACTCCTGGATTCACACTCAGTAATTACTCCTGGGGTTCTCAGGGGACCAAAATGGATGCATGGGATCAAGTCCAAATTGAATGTGTGGAGGCAAGTTTCTTACATGCTGTACTATCCCCTGGCCTGGAAGGATAACACTTTCTGTCTGGATGCCTTTGACCACAACTTGGACAATTTTTAGTCTCTAACCAGAACTACATAATACACCGTTGGTTCTCAGGCCTTCTGCCTTGAATGATAACTACACCAACAGTACTCCTATATCTTCAACTTGCTAATTTCAGATCTCAAGAATCTCCAGCTCCATAATTAGATGAACCAATTCTCAATCATAAGTCTGTTGATCTATCAATATATTGACATATGTACATTCTATTGGTTATGTTACTCCAATCTGGAAGTTCCCAAACTATGTTTACTACAGAATCATAAGAATTATTAAATATAGTTGGTTGAAAATAAAAGGAAAAGTTATTCTATGTGGTCTTGTACCTACTGATAATTTTTATGCCCACTATATATTATTGACACATACCATAACTTTAGGACTACTAGCTAAATGGTAGTTTACTAGGAACTTTGTAATGCTTACCCTATTTATTTTCTTATCTGCTCCCTCTCTACTTCAAGTACATGTGTTATTAATATAGATAGGTTCATTACTAATTCAGGAGCATTGATTATTTTGTTAATTACTATATAGAGTGTATGGTACATAGGAAGTACTCAAAATGTATTTGCTAATTAAATGACTGAATGAGTGAATGAAAAAGGGCAGGCTTTCCAGTCATATGAACCCTGATTAAAAACTCGTATTATGATTTTTTCCTAAATCCTAAACTGCTTCTATTTTTTACACAATTAAATAATTACCCTGGAGTTTATAAACATAGCTCCATTCGAGTTTTACTTCTGGTGAGATCCAGAAAGTATTAATGTACTTAAGTTTTATGTTCCAAAGGAAAAAGATAAACAAGACCAACAGGACATCTGAGGTGCTCTGAAAAATATTTCAGTAAATGTAAGATATCAATGCAATGTTGACCAAACTCATGCACAAAGTGTAATTTGGGAAATGATAATAGCAAAGGTGGAATGGATTATATGAGAGGTGTGTGTAGTATTAATATGGGATAATCAACATAGTCATCCATTTGTCTATAGGCAGGAGGCTAGGTCAATGGTTTAAAAACATGAAACTTAAATTTCAGAGTGTGGGTGAAAATGTTGGGGAAAATGTTCAAGGCAAACATGGAATGAAAGACTCTAAAAGTAATCACTTTGTTAATTTGAGAAATTCTGCTTTGTGAACGTGATCTGTGATTTTGTTATGTATAGCACACTAAAAATATATATATATTCAGAAATGAGGATGGAAGTAAGGTGATGGGTCACAGAAAAATAACTTTGGAAGCTATAAAAATTGCTGAATGATAACTGGCAGAAAATTTAAAAAATAAAAATAAAGCAGAGGCTAAGGATTAGAAAAGATTTTTCGAACATGTATTGAGTGAAAGGAGTCAATAGAAAAACAAGGAGATGAAGTAGTTGCCAAAGGTGCAGAAAAGGTAGTAACGAACAGAATCAAATAGGCATCATTTGGAACTCTCCAGTGGAAGCTCAAAAGTCATGGGAAAAGATGAAGATGAAGAAAAAAACTACATTTTGAATTGATGATTGTGTTAGTGTTAAAACTAAGCAGAATCATTAAATTATATGATACTTATAAGTGAGTAAAGAAGAAAAACAAGAGTGAAAAAGAAAAAAGCTAGTTACTATTCTTTATTTCTTTGCTATCATTTAAAAATTAATTAATCAATTAAATAATTTTGGTTCAGGGGCCACATTCAGTTATAGTCAGGTTGATCTTGGCTCTGAACTCAGGAGTCACTCCTGACAGTTCTTGAGGGACCATATGGGATGCTGGGGCTTGAACCTGAACTAGCTATGTACAAGGCAAGCACTCTAGCCATTGTAATATCTCTCTGGTCCCTAGTCAATAGTGGTTAGAGAAATTTGGTATAAACAGTGCTGGAGGTATGAACAAAATAAAGGCACATTTCTGAATTCCAGTATATATTTTATTAAATTGCATTTGTTGTGGAAAAAACCCACAACATGAGATTGATTTTCTTAGATTTTTATGTTTTCAATATACACTGTAGACACAATATTTTAAAACAGATCTCTGGAACTTTTCTATATTGCTTATGTGAATCTTAATTTGAATGTGTGCTAAAGTATCTGAAATATTTTAGGACTTTTTGACTTCTTGCTCTATAAATTCTTTTGTCCCAAGGCTGCCTGTTTTGTTGAGTTTCAATCAATTGTTCTTCTTCAGTCAATTTACAGGATAGCTCTGCAGAATCTATCTGAATAGAAAGACAAAATATATGAGAGTTAATTAAGGAAAGTATTGATTACAATGTGATTTGTTTCTGAAGCTTATCAACCAAAATGAATATTAATTCAAGGTCTTACAAGACTCCAGACTGATACATTTATTTTCTGATCTACCATACCATATTTATTTTAGAAATATTTCTCATATGCTTTATTTGACTTATTGCAACTGTCTATTTGAAGGGAAAATAGTCAGCTTTATTGAGTAGAATTTGATATACAAAATTGTAAAATATTAAAATTTTATGTTAGTATTTTGATATGCTTATGCATTGTGAAAGAATTCTCCCAATCAGTGCAGTTGTACTGATATTATCTAGAGACATTTTTATGTGAGTAAATATACACACATCCAGGCAAGTATGTATTATTGTAATGAATTACTGTAGCATAATAGAGATTGGAGTCACCAAAAGGACAATTTTACTTCTAGAAAGTAACTCATGGTACATATGTTTGCATGAAAAGTGAACCTTCTTAATTATTATAAAATGTTGTTTTTCTTGTCATTCACCAAAGCACAAATAATATTTGTTGTTCAAAATATTGTTTTTTGGGGCCATTAATTATTTTCTCTTTTAAAACGACAATAATGCTGCAAGGGGGAACTTCTAAGCAGTGCCCAGAAGGACTGGACAGTTTTTTAGACTGCTTAGACCCTGAAGTGCTTAGGGGACCAGGACCACCCTATGCAATTAGGGCCTTCAGTGCGGCACCTGACAGTGCTCAAGGGACCATGTGTTATCAGTAATGCAACCAGGGAGGCCTCAAACAAGTCCTGATCCTTAACCTCTATGTTACCTCTTTTATCTGAGGTATTTTTTTTAAAGCATGTATGTGTATGTATGCCTTTATATTTACCTGTTAGTTTTAAACCACTTTCATTTATATTTTATAACACTTTAACATATCTTAGAATATATTTCATATTGTTCCCTTAGTCCATTAGCTTGTTTTCACATGCTGCTTCATTTATTTGAATATACTTTTTATTTATTTATTTATTTTTTAAAATTATTATTATTATTATTTTTTGCTTTTTGGGTCACACCCAGCGATCCTCAGGGGTTACTCCTGGCTTTGCACTCAGGAATTACTCCTGGCAGTGCTTGGGGGACCATATGGGATGCCGGGGATCGAACCCGGGTCGGCCGCGTGCAAGGCAAACGCCCTACCCGCTGTGCTATCGCTCCGGCCCCCTATTTGAATATACTTTTAATAGACTTACCTATCACTTCCTTAAATGTAATTGAATCTGGAGTAAGAATTCCTTTACTTCAGTGAATATCTGTATTATTTTATAATTTTAAATAATCATTGAATGATATATGAATTCTCCATGATATAGTGAAATAATGAGGATATTTATACAGATTTCTTGAATATTGGGCAACTCTAGCGTTTTGAAAAATGTTTTTTAATATGTCGTTTTAAATTTAGTGATATTTATTTTGTGAATAAATGCCTAAATTATTAGTTTTTTTATTTACTTGCACTTATTTAGAAAATAAATACCTACAAAAAAATTTCTTTAAACACAAATGTCTTTAAACACCTATTTCCCAAGATAAAGAGTAAACTTGATAGATGGACTTAACAAAAGATTTCGCTATTATCTATGATTTAGTAAATTGCAGAGAATGTCAGTTTTCAAATATACTTGGTTTAAAACAAGTGAAATAAAAGCAAAAATGAGAGCATTTGTGTAATGCTTAAAAGCTTGACCTAGAAACCTAGTTAAACTTGTAATCACATCCTGGTTTCTCCATTCATGGTCTCAAGTTTGGCAATGCCCTCTCTACTTGTCAATAAATATTATAATGAATACAAAGTAAAAAATTGTATTGTAAATTCTAAGAATACCACAGATATGTCATAAGCAATATAAACTAAAGAGTAAAAATCATCATAAGAGCACCTTTGATCTCTTTTGATTTTGATATTTTATTTTGAATTTAATTTTTCTATGGCCAGTTTTAGACCTAATGAACCAATTAATAAAATAAGACATGATATACAATTGAACGAATTGATAAAGTCACTCATGATTTATAAATGAAAAAAAATAACATGGTTTAATATCTTTAGAAAGCCACTATATATATGTATATATACACATTTTATATATTTATATATATAAAGCGTTAGGAATTTGAGAATAGTAGAGAAGGTAGGGCTCTGTTTGTATGTGTCTGACTTGGGTTTGATCCCTGATATCCATGTGATTCCCTGAGTCCTGTCAGAAGTGATATCTGAGCCTTATAGAGCCAGGAATAAGCTCTGAGCACAATTGGTGTTGGGATTAAAATAAAAATGAATGAATTAATTAATGAATAAAGTAAACTGTTAATGAAGTAAGGATACTTTATAAAGAAAAGAGTCTTCTCATTTCATTTTATTTCATTGTCATTAAGGAGTACAATGGAGAAGATGTTTGTATTACTTGTGGTCAACCTGTGTTTGATCCCTGGACCTATATTCGATAGCTCAAATTGTACTAGGAGTCATCTTATTTAAGCACAGAGCCCTGAGTAAAGCCTGAGAAAAGCCTGGTATGGTCCCCAGACAAAACAAAACAAAACAAAACAAAACAGAGCAAGACATTGTTTCCAAAGCATTGTCCACAGAAATCTCTTCTGTATAGTTGGTGGAATTTTGTTTATTTATTTACTTTTTTATCCACACCTGAGGATACTCAGGAGTTACTTCTGGCTCTGCTCTCAGGAATTACTCCTGGTGTTGCATGGGGGACCATATGGGATGCCCAAACTTGAACCCAGGTACTCAGCATTTAGGCAAGTGCCCCACCCACTGTACTTCGATCCAGCCCTAATTGATAGAATTTTAAAACCAAATTTTAAAATGGATCCCAAGATTTCTTGTTATAATCTCAGGGATTTGTTGTATGATAAAATCTCACATCCCATTTATTTTGAAAAAGGATTTTCAGATGTAATTTAAGTTACCAATCAGCAGTGCTGATTGGTATTAACTGCTAATTAAAAGGGATTATAGCAATTCTAGTGATAGCCCTAACCTAATCATCAAAACACTTTAAGAATAGAGTTTTTCTCTATGATTGGCAGAAAAAAATCAAAGATATTCAAAGAACAAAAGATATTCAAAGCACAAAATATCAGTGATGTGCTCTTGTATTGCTGGCTTTGAAAATATAAGGATCAAAGTGTACTGTAGTTGCTGAGAGTGATTCCCTGCAAAAAGCCAGCAAGGAAATGTGAGCCATAGTACTTAACATCAAGGAAGAGAATTCCGCCAGCAGCCTGAATCAGGTTTTAAGTGGAGTCCTTCCTAAACTCAGCTTCCAGCCTGGATGATAGTCATTGTTTTCCACTATGAAATTTATGGAAACTTTTACAACATCAATGGAAAATTAGTAAACCAGGACTCACAACTACAAATTAAAATAAATAATGAGAATAGCTAATTTATGCATGGAAGGTAAGTTGTAAAGTAGGATATTGTGTTGATTTTAAGTTCTCCTGTCATAACAAAATTTTGCCAATGGATATGTTTTATATGAGCTATAGTTTGGTTCAGCAGCATTTTACAAACGGTAGAAGCAATAGATTAAATAAAAACCAAATAACTCTGGTTAGATCAGTTATGTGGGTATATGATGTTTCTTGTATCTGGAAATATCTGACAATATTTTTCCTCCATCCTATAACCTTCCCAAATTTTTATGTTGCTATTCTTTCATCTTCTTTCTAGCACAAAGACACCACTATCTATAAGGATTTCTTCAATGTGGACTTTCATATGCATGGAATTGTATAATTGCATAATGGAATTTGTGACTGACTCCTTTCATAGAGTATAATGTTTCCAAAGATTCATCTCTGTTGTTGCATATGATCAACAGGTCAGCTTCTTTTTTTTTTACAATTCATATTTCATTGTAAAGATATATCACATTTTTTATTATCTGTGTGAGTGTAAATGGACCTTTGGGTAATTTTCATCTTTGGAATATTAATATTGGAAAACAGTTCTATACACACTATTGCACCTGTGTTTTGGACATGCACTTAAACATCTTTTGGGTACATAGAGAAGTTGAGTTGCTTCATTGTATGATAAATATGCACTGCACTTTAGCACTGTAGTCCCATTGTTCATCTATTTGCTCGAGCAGACTACTCACAATGGAGTAGTCTCTCCATTGTGAGACTTGTTATTACTGTTTTTTGGCATATCAACACGGGTCCAATTCCTCCATCCTTCTAGGAGAGACAGGGAAGCTACTGAGAGTATCCCACCCACCTGGAATAGCATTGTAAGCCACCCATGGCATATTCGATATATTCAATATGATAAATATAACTCATTTTATTCATTTAGAAATTACCAGCTTTACAAATCACAGTTTTATATACACCAGTATTGTATCAGGGTTCCACCATTCCACTTGCTCACCAATATTCATATGATTCATCAGCAAAGCATACTAATTTATTCTCAGACTTCCACAGTACTCTATTATCCCTTGCAATCACATCACTTTCCTCACTGTACCAGTCTTAGTATAGATATTACACTCCTACCAACATCAGTGTCTGCATGGCAAGGTTTGTGTCTAATTCACAAATTTCTTCACTCAAAAATGTTGTTGTAGGTGTCTTGAACAGGAGCAGTTCAGATAGTATTTACTGAAGGTTTTATAAAAGTGAACAGATGGCTCAGTTAATTGTGATGTGTGACAATTTCTTCTAATGTGAGAGTTTGTGTGGCTTATATAGATATATTCATAAATAGATAAAATTCAATTTCAAATTATGTGCTTCCATTTATTAATCATTCTCTCTCTAGATTTCTAAAACTTTATGGGATATTTTTCTACCTTTTTATGAGTTTTAATACTATATAAGGGTACTGTTGAAGGAGAAATGTGATAATTTACTTGAAGTACCTCATATAGTTCTTGGCTCATATTTGATACTCATTACCTGCTAGAAAACTGTTTTTTAAGTGATGCTAAGTATAAAATATAGTAATTCATTTTTATAGAGAGTTTCTCTTAACAAAAGCAAGGTACATGGATTTAATTCAAGTTAAATTTTATTAAATTGCAATAATTTTTAGATTTGAGTGAATGTGAATTGCAGGTCACTTCAAATTACAGAGTCAAGGGCATTGAATCTGCGTTATTTGAGCTAAAGCCTGCTATAAGATGGATTGCACACCACTGTGTCTTTTTGTTCTGTTCTGCTGCTCACCTTGAAGTGTATCTCATTTGTGCTAATATGTCTCATAAAAACTCCTTGCCTTTGTGCTGTGCATGTTATTGAGTGCTGCTTAAATTCTACATGGTAATATTATGTGTTATCAATGACATATAATGTTAATAACAAGGATCTCTGTAAATGAGTATAAAATGGAAAGGTATGGATCAAAGGGGTAATGAAAATAGGATCAAATGGGTAATGAGAATACCTCAAGAGAATAAGAAATGTAGTCTTTAGAAGACAAAATTTAAAGTATATAATAGCATTCTATTAAGATGTTATTAGATGTAGAAATTAGGTTACTATTAGGACTGATGTAACAAATTTCAGTTTTACTGATAGAACAATTTTAAGTGTGTACTTTTATTACTTGGGTAGTCATAAAGTTTCAAAGAACATATTTGTTATGATTTATGTACAGTGTCTTTACATTAAATTTATGCGTTCAACAAATATTAAAAAATCTTTACTCTTGCATGAGAGGGATTATGATGTGGGGAGACATTTTGGTTCAGGGTAATGATAACATGAAGCATTAAGCAGCATCATATAGCTTCTACTATTTGCCAATCAAGAAAGTATCATTAAGCTTCTTTTCACTTGATAGGAGAGAGTATTTCTTGTTCTTAGATCAATTTGTCTAGAGCACTGAGTAGAAAATGCTCAGATGTTTCATTTTGTAAACTTTGAGGTGCTTCATAATATATAAGTATATAAGGACGTATTATCATTGAGTATTAGGAACTGGCCTCTAGAATCTTTCTTCTGCCTCACCCCACTAAATCTTCCAATAAGCTTTTAAACATTAAAATCTTTCTTTTCCAAAATATCCTGCCCTCATATTTACTAACTGACTTTCTTTGGAATATTATTGGCAGAATCATGACTCTTGAATTGTGATTTTCCATATTGGTGTCAGTAGAGTCACCACACAATCATTTACCTGTTTAGGGCCACTTGCCCCCCAAGCAAGCAATTATTTCTCCTTAGTTCTATATTATAAGCATATTATCCATTAAGGTTTTTGTTTAGGGCAATGAAACAAAACAGAAGATTTACCACAGAAAATTAAATGTTAACAGGGAATTATGTATTTGAATAGGGAATTAGATATTTACAAAGGCAGTGAATGTTACGTGCCATTGGAATTTTTTTTGCAGGACAGAAAAACTCTAAAATTTCTATGGTTGTTACCATGGCTACAGTATATGCAGATTGTTAGTCACAGAGAGACGAATATTCAACCTGTCTGATACATAAACACACCAATCAGTATTTGCTTGCTGGCCACGACTGCCTCCACATACCTCATATGTACAGCTGATTCCTTTCTAGAAACTTAGTTTTCAAAGAAGTCTAATTCTAATTAGACTTAATCATATTAAAATCTAATATGATTTTAACCCTTTGAATTTTCTAATGAGATAGTAAAATGGAGTATGGGAAAGTAAGACTAAGTGACTATCATTCTCTATGCAGTTAAGTTTATCCAGCAGTCTATCAATCTCACCTTTATATTCCAAGTACCTGTATATTCCAAGTCTCTTAAAACCAAGCTCCCGGAAGAGAGCAACACAGAGTCTCTTGTCGGTGTGCCTGGCTGTCTTCCCCCAGGCCCCTCGGAGGGGGTGGATTTCAGTTTCCCTCTCCACCCCAAGCAGAGCTCCCAAGACTGAAGACCTCCTGCGTCTAGCCACAGCCATGCTCAAGGCCCCTCTCCACGTTTGGATGAGCCTCACACATGAAGGTACTGGCAGAAGAACCCAGGTGTGTGGGACCCGGGGCTGAGAACTCCAAGCTTACTCAGATCGGGACTGGGCCTCTTCTGCCCAGATTCCCATTTTCCAGTAGCTAGGTGGTCACACCCAGGGACTGCCCCCAGCGCCACGTAATCCCACCAAAGGCCAATATTCAGAGACATAAAACCAAGCTCTTGGAAGCAACATCTTATAGCCTAGTTCTCCCTCTCGGAGAACCTGGCAAGCTACTGAGAATTTCCTGCCTGCATGGGAGAGCTTTGCAAATTCCCCTTGGTGTATTCATATGCCAAAACCAGTAACAATGATGGATCTCATTCCTCTAACCCTGAAAGAGCCTCCAATACAGCATCGTTGGGAAGGACGAGTAAAGAGAGACTTCTAAAATGTCAGGGCTAGGACAAATGGAGACGTTACTGAGACCGCTCGAGAAATTCGGTGATCAACAGGATGATGATGATGATGATGATGATATATATAAATAAATTGATCTATGAAATTTTATGTAAGGAATTCAAATGGGAATTGCTAGTGGATTTATTTATAATTAAGGTATATATCCTTTGCCTCTTCATGTAAGTTGATATGTATTTTCAAAAATATTAGAAAACAGTTCTTGAATTTACAGAGTCTAAAGATGCATGCCAGGCTTATTAAAAACCTTATATTCATATATCTCATCAGTCAAGAGAAAAATAATGATGATATTCTTGGGAAAGGGGAAGTAGAACCCTTGGGTTTTCTTTTGATTTCCTATTTAAATGAGGAGATGTGTTTAGTCAAGAACATTATTCATTACTGGGAAATGAGAATAGTTTGACTTAGAACAGTTCATAATAAAGTTTTTATGGAATCCAAAAGACTCCAAGTAGCCAAAACCAAAAGAAAAATAAGAAGCTTGGGGTGGGTGTTTATCTCACTGCAGAGCTTTATACTATAAAACCACAGTGATCTAAGCAGCATGGTAATGAGCTAAAGACAGACTCTCCAACCAATGTATTATAATAGATTATCCAAGAACAAACACCTACATATACAGTCAGCTAATTTTTGACAAAGGTGCTGAGAGCATGAAATGGAGTAAAGATAGCTGGCAAAAACTGGATAACCACATGCAAAAAATCAAAACTGCTTCTGTATCTCACACCTTGCACAAAGGTCAATTTATTTCTTTATTTTCCCAGTGTAAATTTTCCACCACCAATGTCCCCAGTATAGCTCCCACCACCCCAACCCTACTTCTCCTTCTGCCTCTATGTCAGACAATGATCTGAAGAAATATAATGACTTAAATATTATAATTAAACTAATTTTGAGAATGGTGGACATGAAATTATCTTTTCCACTAAGAACACTGGGGGAAAATTAACTAAACAATTTAAGTTATTGAAGGAGCTGTTTTATAGGGTAGGAATGTAGCTTAACAGTAGAGTGCCTTGCTCGTGTGAAGTCCCTGGGTTCAATCATGGACTCTCTCTCTCTCTCTCTCTCTCTCTCTCTCTCTCTCTCTCTCTCACACACACACACAAACACACATACACAGACACCCCACATAACTCTCCCTGCACTTGCAATGAAAATTTAAACATAAGGTCTTATATGTTCTAGTATGGGATGATATTGGAAGACAAATTAGAAATTGTACTTATTGGCGAGTATTAAAAAGGATGTCAGCATATGCATAATGCCTTCTTGGCTAATGGAACCCTTGTAGCAGCCATGAAATTGTATTAATAAACAGTTGAAACTAAATCTCTATATCCATCATACTGGTTTGGACAGGATAGTCACATCTTAGGTTAAATACATTCAAACTTGCTAGTTGTTATTTATCATGCATATATGTAGGTGATTTTCAAGGTACCAAATGGAACAGAACTGGATTCTAATATAGAAATAGTGAGTAGAATTTAGTATCCTACTTACTGGATTATTGATGTTATTCTTAAAAATAATAACAGGCCTCTTCCACTCAGATTCCCTATTTTCCAGTAGCTAGGCAGTCACATCCACGAACTGCCCCTTGCACCATGTAATTCCATCAATGGTCAACATCCAGAAACTATAAAACCAAGCTCCTGGAAGAGAGCAAAGCAGAGTCTCTTGCATCCATGCCTGGCTGTTTTCACCAAGTCCCTCGGAGGAGACAGGTTAGTTTCCCTCCCTGCGCCGTACAGAGCCCCGGCAGTTGAAGACCTCCAGAACCCAGCCACAGCCATGTTCTAGGCCACTCTTCAAATGCTTGGACAAGCCTCATGCATGAAGGAACCAGCAGAAGAACCCAAGTGTGTGGGACCCAGGCTGAGATCTCCAAGGCTGCTCAGATCAAGACTGGGACTCTTCCACCCAGATTCCCCATTTTTTAGTAGCTAGGCAGTCACACCCACTAACTGTCCCTGCACTGTGTGAAGAACCTGGCAAGCTACCGAGAGCTTACTGCCCAAGTCGGAGAGAACCTGGCAAGCTCCCCGTGATGTATTCATATGCCAAATACAGTAACAATGATGGGTCTCATTCCCCTGACCCTGAAGAGCCTCCAATGCAGCACCACTGGGAAGGACGAGTTAAGAGAGAGAGGCTGCCCACTGGGAAGGATGAGTTAAGAGAAGCTGCTAAAATCTCAGGGCTAGGATGAATGGAGACGTTACTGGGCCCACTTGAGCAAATTGATTATCAATGGAATGACAGTGATATAGTGATACAGTGGTTCTTAAAAATAAGAAAAAAGTAGCAGTTAATATTTTACTAACATCTTTTTTCAATAGTCATAATAGAAGTTGTAAGCTTGTTCAAAATATTTTTCACATATCTGAAAACATTCTTTCCACAAAACTGTCAGCAACTTATTTGGGGAAAATGTTAAATAGCAAGTACTTTAAATGCTACCAATAAATTAAGCCTAAGATTTTAATGTGTAAAATACTTTACTATGTAATAATATATACTTGTAGTATAATTTGATATATATTATATAGACATAATTTCACATGCATATATGTGTGTATATACAAATAGGATCATATATCACTGTCACTGTCAAGCCATTGTTCATCGATTTGCTTGAGCGAGTCCTGTAAGGTCTCAATTCGTCTTAGCCCTGAGATTTTAGCAGCCTCTCTTTACTCGTCCTTCCCAGCAGTGCTGCATTGGAGGCTCTTTCAGGGTCAGAAGAATGAGACCCATCGTTGTTACTGTATTTGGCATACGGATATGCCATGGGGAGCTTGCCAGACTCCCCCGTGGGGGCAGGAAACTCTCAGTAGCTTGCCAATTTCTCCCAGAGGGAGAACTAGGCTTACGGAAGCTTGGTTTTATAGTCTCTGGATGTTGTCCATTGATGAAATTACATGGCACAGGAAGCAGTTTGTGGGTGTAACTGCCTAGATGCTGGAAAATGGGGGATTTTGGCGGAAGAGGCCTACTCCCGATCCGAGCAGGCTTGGAGATCTCAGCCCAGGTCCCACACACCTGGGTTCCACTGCTGGTTTCTTCATGCGTGAGTCTTGTCCAAACATGTGGAGAGTGGCCTTGAACATGGCTGTGGCTGGGTTCTGGAGCTACTCAGCTGCTGGGTCTCTACTCGGGGCAGGGAGGGAGACTCAACCCATCCCCTTCTAGGAGGCCCAGTGAAGACAGCCAGGGGCAAGAGACTCTGCGTCACTCTCTTCCGAGACCTTGATTTTATAGTCTCTGGATGTTGGCCATTGATGGGATCATGTATATGTGTGTGTACATACATATACATATATGTACATGTATGTACATATATATTAAACATGGTATTTATGTAAATGAGATTTTTTTGGGGGGTAATAGGCTGGTCCATACCCATCATTCTCAGAGCTTAATGTTGATGCTGTGCTCTGGGATGACTCTAGGCAGTGCTTAAGGGATCAATACCTGGTGATTGAACCAGTTCTGTCTATGCAAGGCAAGTACTATCTTTTACAGACATGCATGTAAATTTTTTTTTCTTTTTGGGTCACAACCGGTGATACTCGGGGGTTACTCCTGGTTCTGTGCATAGGAATTACTCCTGGCAGTGCTTGGGGGATCATATGGGATTCTAAAGATTGTTGGCCGCATGCAAGGCAAACTCCTTACCTGTGGTACTAGTGCTCCAGCCCCAGATGTAATTAATTTTAAAAAACAACTTCTTCTCAGTATGAGTTTTATAAACTTTAATGAGCCTTAGCTTCAATTTTCTTAGAAAGTCTATCTGGTATAAATGTATCACTTGAGTCTTTTCTAAAAGCATATATGACTTTTTTTATTCCCATTTTGTTTTGGAAAACTTAAGTCAAAACCTCTCGATAAAGGGCTTCTCTCATATTTAGATAAGAGGAAAATTGGCTTCCTTGCTTACTTAACACTTGGTGGTGATACAAAACATCAGCCAAAGAGTGACAGTCTTTCTCTGCTTTTTATTTGTACAGATTGTGTTTCACATAGCTGTGGATATGATGTGCCACATCAACATGACATCTTAATTAGGTGAGTCTGTCAACGCTGCTTGAAAGAACTTTCTCACTGAAGAGTTCCAGGTCATGACCTTATATTCTTGATAGTCAGATTTAATGCTGATGAAAATGGACACTCTTTGCTTTCTTGGTGATCTTATCTTTGGTAGAGAAAATTGAATTCCAGTTACCACGGGAAACTTGTTGTTTGGTTATCTTGTTTTATCGACGTGATATAATGCTAGTGAAATTATAAAAATCTAAGAAGTCTATTAAAGTGAGAGTAGAACAATACTGAAGCATATTGAGGTAATAGTAAATTGAATAATATTGAGGTAATAGACAACTTGAAATTGAGATTCATTTATCTTCAATTATGGTTATGTCTTATTTTGAAACAGTAGTTTATGTTTAAGCACTATTTCTTAATTTTCTGACCCATATGCACATATATGATTTTCATGCATTATTAACTGGCATTAAATTTATATATTTGAACATTAACCTATATTGTTTCTAGTTATATTCTTCTATAGCTGATGAGTGCACTGTAAGAGCAGGTTGACAAATATCTGAATGGCTTCTTTGATATCATACCAAACTCGTGCCTCAGAGAAGAGAATTTGATTCATTTCGTTAAAGGGAGGAAACAGTATTAAGTTTTCAATCCCATTATGTAAATGTTGCCTTAGGAGTTGATAAAAATTATTGGTATTGCAAGTAACTTAGGTTCAGTTGAATTTTGACTTTTATTTGACTATGTGACCATGGGCAAACTCTGTCAGTGTTTACAGTCACAGTCTGTTCATATGTAAAATGAAGTGCTCCTATTAGGTTCATCCTCAGCCTGAATTATAGATAATGGATTCCAGACTAGTATATTTAAAAAAATTAAAAAAACGTATTTTTTCTTAAATATATGGTGAAAGATGGAAAGGAGTTGTATTTGTTCTGGTTGATAAAATGGATCTACTCAACAAAGTTGTAAAAATCAGTTATGAATGTGATCAATGTTTCTAAGTAATAGGATTTCCCCTATTAGTGTGTATGTAACATTTCTAAAATCAAAGGCCTAAAAGCCTATTTTTAAAAGTTTATTTGAGGCATTCTGGTTTACAATACTCTTTTAACTTATTTTTTAAATTAAAATTTTTCTAGTTGTTTTTCCCTTTTAAATAGTTGCCTGATTCCTTTTGGAAATCCTGGGTATAAACTAAATATTCTTAACTTTTAAGAATTATGGAATGTTACTTGAAAACTTTATATATTGTCTTGAGTAGTAGCACTTTTCCTTATTTCTGTTCCATTTATCTCTGGTTTCTCTTTCCTAGAAAATAAAACAGCATTTCTTTCCTAAACCATCACATTTGTTTGTGGCATATAATTAAAATACTCAAAAACAAACTGTCCTTACTACCTTGTGACACAGTATAGGAATGCTCACCCACAGTTTTTTTAATTAAATTTTTAATTTTTTAAATTATTTTTTAATTTTTTTAAATTGTATAAGTTAGTTCACAATATTTGATTACATTTAATATTCAAACACCAATCCCACCACCATTACCCCTTCCCACCACCAAATTCAGGATGTTTCCATCCCAAGCCCCAGTGCCTGTCCCAAAACACAACTGAAATAATATATTTTGTATCGTCTGTTTTGAAAAACTGTTGAACATGCTTACAAAAAAGTGTTCATATAGGAAACAGTGTAAAAATTGTTCTATTTTGGCAGGAGCCATTAAGACAAACTATAGGATATCACTAACATGTTGTTAAAGTTTGGGTGATGTGAGCTTTGGTATATATATATATCTGAAAGTATATATGAGAGGCTCGCCCCGAGTGTGTGGGGGAGAGGCTGTGAGTGTGGTGGCAGTTGGGTTTTGGAGGTTTTCGGCTGCTGGAGCTGGGTCCCTTGGGGCAGGGAGGGCTTTCACCCGCCCCGCTCTGGGGTGCTAAGGCTCACCCACAGTTTTAATTTTTAGGTCACATCCAGTCATGCTTAAAGGACCAAACTGTATGGGGATCAAACTCAGTGCTGCTAAATGCAAAGGATGTGTTCTTGCCCTTTGAATTCGATTCCCAGAACCCTCAACTATGTTTTAGCTGAACTAAATGGTTTATAAAACTGTTCTCCTTCTTAAAACAGTGATATATTGATGGCTACCAAGTTAGGACTATACTTGTTTCAGTAGGAGCATTTTCAAATAGTAAGTGATTATCAATAACACTGTCTATGAAGTATTGAGAATTTATGAACTTTTTTTCTTATTGCAAGTGCATACTTAAATGGTTAGAAATAATTTTTTGACTATTATTTGTAGTACTACTTTAAAAAAATTTGCATCTGTATCAGAATAAACACATACACCTTATATATATGTATGTGTGTGTGTGTGTAAATATGTATCACTATATCACTGTCTTCCCTTTGCTCATCGATTTGCTTGGGCAGGTGCCAATAACGTCTTCATTCATCTCTGTCGAGTTCAGGGGAATGAGGACCATTATTGTTACTGTTTTTGGCATATTGAATATGCCATGGGTAGCATACCAGTCTCTGCCATGAGGGATTCTGCCATGCGAGATTCTGTATAATATGTATATACATATATTTTATATTTGTATCTTGATCTGGAAAACATAGAAGGAATAATCATATGTGTGTTGTCCAAAACATAATGCAGACTTAATGCTTATTTCAACATGTGTACATACACACACATATATATATATACACACACACACATACGCCTGTGTGTTTATATGTTAAGGTTTAGGTTTCAAGGCCTTTATTTCTATACTTGCCTGAGAAATGAGAGAATTAAGTAATGATAGTAGCATTTTGAAATTTTAACATTGAGAATTCTCCACCATTTGGTTTTTACTCCTGAAAGACTGTCTTTCCCATCTTAGTAGGTAAGAGTATTTAGAACCGTATATTCTTTTTTCTCTGTCTTTTTTCATTCATAAAATAATGTTTCAATTTATAACTTTTTTAGAAAAATTAAAGCGTACATTGAGTTTTGATAATTTAAAATATAGAATTATAAATTTTATTTTAAGAAGATAAAATATATTTATGTGGCATATGTAGAGGTTAATTTTCAGTGATGCATATCTTAAACATACACTGTTATGTCTATTTCAATAAAAATATAAGGTATAATTTTATGAATGTATTATTACTCATTATTGTTCAAATTGAACCTGTTATCACATGATATATTCAGAATGAGAAGCAAAACAAAACAACTCAAAATACAATAAAATAAGTATAAAAAACTGAAGAAGGGTAATCTATCATAAAACAATAAGAACAAAAACTCATGAGTTTGTTTTGGAGAGAAAAAGGCAGTTAAGAAAAGTATAAACATAAGCATGATTTATAGTTAACCCCCAAATTTTATTGCAGTCAACAACATCAATCTAGAAATATAAAAGAATTGCCAAAGATAGTTAACAAGTGCTAGGACCCACCAGGTTGAAAGATATTCTTTTTTTTTCTGCTAGTCCTTCATTCCTACAAATTTAATTAGTAGTAAAATTGAAGGCAACAGAAAGGTGAAAAATTTAAGTATCTTAGAAAAATCTAACCCACCAAATGCATGCCTTAGAGGGCTAGAGCAAACTGATGAACAATGGGAGGACAGTGCTACAGTGTTATATTTATACACACATATGTATATATATATATGCATGTATATATATACATATATATATATGAGTTCTGATAAGGAAATCTACATTTGATTCTTAGCACTATCCTTGCAGATATGTCCCCCTTCAGGATGTTTTGAACCTTAATCATAAAATTAGAAGATGGGACTGGAATGATAGTACAGCAGGTAGGGCATTTTCCTTGCACACGGCCGACCCAGGTTTGATTCCTCCGTCGCTCTCGGAGAGCCCAGCAAGCTCCCGAGAGTATTTTGCCTACACAGCAGAGCCGGGCGGTATGCCAAAAACAGTAACAACAAGTCTCACTTGGAGATGTTACTGGTGCCTGCTTGAGCAAATCGATGAGCAACAGAATGACAGTGACAGTGACAGAATGTTTTGAACCTTAACCATACAATGAGAAGATGGTATTAAGTCAATTCAGTCCTCTCTTTCAGTGAACAGATACCAATATCCATACCTTTAGGACTTAATATGTCTCAAACTCTGTGGAACACAATCACTCTGAGTTTTTTTTTTAATATGGATTGTACAGTCCTCACAACAATCCTGTGAAGCAGTTATTATTGTTAGTTGGATTGTATGCAACAGCTGAAGTTTAGGGACTTAATTTTCTTACACAGTACCTGATGTTTGAGAAAACTGAGTTATAATAATGAATGGCATCACCTTACTCTGGAGTCTCCTGTTATTTCAATACTGTGCCCTCTATATTTTCCCATCAGTTTGGCCTGTACTGCAGTGAAACATACTCCCTCCTTACCATTTTATCTAGCCATGCTCACTCTTTCACTGTATTGGAGAGAATGGCACATCTGCAGTGGAATATTGCAACTGAGTATTTTCCAGAAACTACCCATGATGTCACTCACTGATCATGGATTCGAGGGAAATTTTAAATGAACAGTCAAGGAGAGTCTTTTTGTTGCAAAATTATAGTAGTGTCTCCTTAGGTCAAAGTCAAAGTAAGGATGAATTAATTCCAGAAGCAATTTCCAAAAGGTGAAATTCAATGATATTGCAGTTGTTGGACCAGGTGTTAAAATGTTATTGGGTGTTAATTTAATTTTCATCCTGTCAACACTCATCTGAACTGTAACAGCTGCTAAACACTGTTCCACAAGAGCAAACCATCCTTACAGAGGAAGCAGATGCCTAATCAATAGGGCCAATAGAAATGTATGGCTCAGCTAAGTAACCTGCACAAGGGGAATGAATCCCATAGGGCTCTGTCTTACCTGAATAAAAAATAACTTTAAACATAGTGAAAGTATTCAAGCAACAAGAACAGGAGACTGAAAGTCATGGGTTGGTTTCCAATTGAGTCTTTTTTTCCCATTCTGCATGACCTTGTGTGGACAACGCCTTGATTTCCTGTTGTTCCCAGTTATCAAAGATATTCAGAATGTTATTTCAAACATATTTCTGTTTTACTGCTCTTATAACCTCACAGGCATTGCACAAAGTAGTTAAAATATATGAAAACAAAGAGCAGCTTTGTCAAAGGTTCTTATGTTAAAGAGATAATAACTGTAGTGTTATTGTTAGCTGTCCTGCATTGCATCTCAAAATGGACAACATTACTACTGAAGGCTTTTGAGGGTAGGGGGGATATGAATGATTTCTTAACTGCTACACTTAATGTTATAGGAGGATGTCTAATTTCTCTCTGGTGGAGATTTCAACAAATACTATAAGTAACTATTGACAAAATATATTCTTACTTAGAAATTTGACTTGCTATAAAACCTTGCCATGCATTTAATAGTTGTTCTGTTATTATACCTTATATAAAAATCTTTATGTATCTTAGATTTGGTTATAAATCCTTTTGGATGCTTGTGTTACTATATGAAATTCTTTTTAAAATATCCTAATCAGTAGCATTATTTTATACCTTGAAATTTCATTATTATTAGTTTGGAAACTTTTTGATTTCTGTTTTGGTGCTCTGGACCTACTCCTGGATGTGTGGTCAGGGATCACTCCTATCAGTGCATGGGGATAGTATTAGGTGTGAGAATTGAACTAACATTGCCCATGTGCAGGACTAGCACCTTAAATTTCGTATTATCACTCTGGTCCCTGTTTTTTCTTTTTTAATAAATAAAAGTGACTTATTATCTAATTAAAATGAAAAATTACACAAATATGAAAACAATACATATTTCAAATAGTTTGAACATTGATACTGTATTCTTTGGATATACACAATGCTTGGCAACTTTTTTAAGAGATCATCACATGCACTATAATTAACTTTTTGTCTAGAATGTTCTAGAGAAAAGGGCTTCCACTTTCTTCCCTTTTTTAAATGCCAAGTGAAGCAAAACAATGTAAAACATAGAAACACCGCTCCTTTAACTTAGTTTTACAGTATTTATATTGTTCCCTCTCTTGTACTATTACTGTATAAAGTAAAAGTTTTGAGGAGGCATGGGATTATTTGAATTCTATACTACAAGAATGGTCTTGTGAACTTACTGCAAAACAAAGTTAGTTTTCATGAGATGAAAACTAAAAGTTCAGTGATCTCTGGAATTATAAACAATCCTTTAACATTTTTTGGAGATAAGGTGAGTAATTACTGGGGCCAACTCAAAATTACATTGGAATGTGTGGAAAATTTTCAGCATTAAATTCTTACCCAAAGTCAAATGCAAATAAGGCAGATAAGAACTGATACATTTATTTAATAAAATTAAAAATTTTACATGGCTCTTTAGAGTTCTTAGCAGAAGAACAAAAAGTTAAAGCAAGAATTTTGTTTCCTAGTATTTTAAACAGGGGTCTTAAGTCATTATTGGTTAAGACATTATAATTTTATTCCTGCTTTGTGTTAGATATTTAAAAAACCTTATGTTTGGTGCAAGAATTTGATTTTTTCCTTCTTTTTCCCTCATTTTCTCCTTTTTATCCTTATTGGTAGTAAATTGAGAGGGAACTATTAGATGAATGGATTTTGTATTTAAGTGAAGAAACATATACTTACAGTTAGATTAGGTTTCTCAGTGTGTTAGCACATTATCACAGTCATTTATAACCTGTATTCTTATGACTGTAAGTGAATTTTATCATATAATTTATATAAAATAGATAATAGATTAATGGATGTTATTATTTCCCTACTTTCACTAATTAGGTTATTACTAAATGAGATCAGCTAGATTCTGAAAGTTGTAATGGAAAATTGATGTAGCTTTTGTTAGCTTGGGAAACATAACTTCTTTGTTCTACCACTATAATACAATACAAATTGATCTTTGAAACTTAATATTTAAATAAATTAAAGAAAATTTCCAGTAAAATAATTAGCCTTATAAAATTTATGTAAAAATTAAAAAAAACTTCTTGGAGAAATTAAATTTTATCACTTCCCTTTATAACTCAAAGGCTTTCTAGAGAGCAACCTGCTTACACATCTTCACTTCTTTTTCTTAGATTTCAGTACAAAAATGAGCAACTTAGGGTGTCACTTTATTTTGAGCATGCTGTCTCAGAGTTATAGAGAACATTTAAGACTGTGAAATAGTGAACGTTTAAGACTGTGAAATGAGTAAAACATGAAACAAAGGGAAAGAGAGAAATACTACCTCATTCTAAAAACGCCTGCAACATTTAGACATGGCCTAAATTTTAATTGATTCCATTTTAACTCAAGAATATAGTAAGGAAAATATCAACTCCCAAGTTTCACTTATTTTTACATATATCATTATTTACAGTTTGAAGCTTACTATACATTTTTAAAAGTCAAAATGTTATAACTTCTGGGGTTGGAGTGATAGCATAGCAGGTAAGGCATTTGCTTTGCACGTGGCTGACCTAGGTTCAATTCCCAGCATCCCATGTGGTCCCCTGAGCACTGCCAGGAGTAAATTCCTGAGTGCATGAGCCAGGAGTAACCCCTGTGCATTGCCGGGTGTGACCCAAAAAGCCAAAAAAAAAAAAAAAGTTATAACTGCTACTACATTTGTCAGTCAAATAAATAATCATTCTTACTTCCAGAGAACCACAATGTACTGAAATACACCACTTAGAAAATTCATAAATATATATGTATCCTTTTAATCTGTGCTTTATTCTTAAATAAACTTTTCTTTCTTATTTAATAGGCCTTCTTTAATATTCTTTCTTTTTTCAGTCCCTGTAGCAGATCATTTAGTTGAACTGAAGTAAATTTCCCAAGTATTCATACACTCACATTTGAAAGAGCATATCTGCATTTTCTAGTTGGAGGAAACTAACGCAAAGAGATTAAAATTTGCCCATGATCTCATGATCTCTTGAATCTCTAGAATCCTCATTTACTGAGTTTTATTCTGAGGCTCTTCTTAAGGTAATACTATAATCCTTAAATTTAAATGTAGCCTATGTCTAATGAAACTTGAGAGCTAAGACACACCTTAAGCACAAACCTAGAATTTAAAAATATTGGCTCTTACATTAATCCTGCTACTAATTAATTTGAAAAACTTTCTTACATAAGTGTGAATATAAATGATCTCTTTGCACGTTTCATAATTTGTTTCATAAATCTAGTAACATTATACTGAAGATTTAAAAAATATATTTCCATAAGATATAATGCAACATAGCAGTTGTTTAGAAATTCCATACTTTTAGCTCTTTGGAGAAAATTTTACTGCATTTTTACATATATGTGTGTATATTTATATATAAATATATGTATATTCCTTTGAGTATATATTTTCCATCTAAGTGGGATTTCCAGAAGTGGAGGGGCTTTCTCTAGATTGCTCACTGTTGGACCCCACTTAGGATAGTGTGCCTGGAGCATCATATTTGGTGAATGCTAGATCAATTTGTGAATGAATGAGCCATGCATACAGGGGATCAGCAATAACTTAATAACTGAGCCTCATTTAGCCTTGGTGAACTTTGTGACCTAATATAGTGAATATACTAGAAACTTTTTCAGAAATTGTTCTGACAGCATTTTTATTATGGTTTTGGTTTGGAGTATTTCTTCAGTGGATATATAAACGAATTAACTGCAGTATTGTACTGTGCTTACATATTAATGTAGCATTGCCTCCCACTGTTATTGGATGACTTTCAGGATTGTGGCAGGCATTTTAACTTATAAACAATGGATTTCAAAGGACAGGCCAATTCAGGATGAAGACTTATTCAGATGCTATGCTTTGATGCAGTGCTGTACATTCAGGAAGGTTGACTTGAAAAAGTTATCTCTGGTGAGGCTTACCACTCTGGCAGATACCTGAAATGACACAGATACAGTTCTTTAGATTAAAGGATAGTACATTACATTGATCTGTCTCTGGGAAGAGCAGCTATTTTGTGGAATTTCAACTATATCTGTAGTTCTCAGTATAAATAAAATATCTTACTATTCTAAGTATATTTTAATAATATCAAATGGCCCTCGACTTTTCCTAAAAGTTAAGACTTCTTTCTAAGTACTAAGATTGATGATTATTTTATTTAAACACATATAACTTGTGTTTTAAAAAATAGGAATTTTTGCAAGTATCATGAAACTATTATGTATTTTCAAGAAATCGTTTGGGAATATGTTTTACTTGAACATAAATAGATTCAGAGCTTTTGGGTTTGGTAATTATATTGCTTATTTCCATATATGAACATAAAATTGTGTTTTGTATACATTTTGAATTAGGGTATAAATACTATAGTATCTCAGAAAATGTGTGTAGATGATTAGGTCATAGGGATATGAGAGTTTGTATGCTGGAGTATAAAGCATTTAAAGTTAGTGAGCTTTTCAATACCTCTATTGCAAACCACAATGCCCAAAAGGAGAGTGAGAACAAAACGGGTAGGGTGGGGAGGGGGGATGGGAAGGTGGGAGGGATACTGAGATCTTTGGTGGTGGAGAATTGGCACTGGTGGAGGGATGGGTAACCGATCATTGTATGACTGAAATGCAAACACGGATGTCTGTAAGTATGTAACAGTACCTCATGATGATTCACTAATCACAAATCACAAATCATGAAATACCATTGATCGTTGATTTCTCGAGCGGGCTCAGTAACCTCTCCATTCACCCTATCCCTGAGATTTTAGAAGCCTCCCTCCACTTGGCCTTCCCAACAATGCTGCATTGGAGGCTCTTTTAGGGTCAGGGGAATGAGATCCAGCTTGTTACTGGCGTTAGCATATGAATACACCATGGGAAGCTTGTGAGGCTGTCTCATGGGCAGGAAACTCTCAGTAGCTTGCTAGTTTCTCCCAGAGGGAGAAGTAGGTCATAAGATTATTGTGTGGGGGCTGGAGCGACAGCACAGTGGGTAGGGCATTTGCCTTGCACACGGCCGACCCGGGTTGGATTCCCAGCATCCCATATGGTCCCCTGAGCACCGCCAGGGGTGATTCCTGAGTGCAGAGCCAGGAGTAACCCCTGTGCATCGCCAGGTGTGGCCCAAAAAAGAAAAAAAAAAGCAAAGATTATTGTGTGGCAGCTTTGCAGCTGCGCGCTTCTGGGAGTTTGCTTTTAAGTCTCTGGATGTTTGGATATTGATGGGATTACACACACCTGGGTTCCTCTACCGGTACCTTCGTGCATGAGTCTTGTCCAAACGTGTGGAGAGGGGCCTTGAGCATAGCTGTGGCTAGGTTCCGGTGGTCTTCAGCTGCCAGGAGCTCTGATAAGGGCGAGGAGGGAAGCTAGAGCCCATCCCCTCTGAGGGGCCCTGGGGAAGACAGCCAGGCATGCGGGCAAGAGACTCTCTTATTGATGATTCACTAATAAAACTATTTAATAAATAAATAAATAATGTTAGTGAGTCTTGTGGGTTTTGTATAAATACTGCCACTTGTAACACATGTAAGTTCAATTATAGAGATAACATAAAGGCATATTAAATTAAAAATGAAATATAGTCATAGGATCTGACTGCTGTGTACCTTTTGGCCTCTCTTGGTAGCATATGTGTTGGTTTGTAGATGCAAGAAGGAAGAGAAAAATAATTTTCTGCTATGCAATGGTAATAATAAGTTCCTAGAGGGACAGCGGACTAAAAATAATTTTTTGAAACTGCCCTCGATTTCTAAAGACATTCTGAGTTTCATTTAGAACATAGCCATTGATTACAAAGTGTGATTTGAGAAGGCAAAAGAGGCCAATTTTCCTGCAAACAAATTAAGAGATGCATATTGACTGCAGGGAAGTATGTCATCACTGAGAAATCGAAAGCAATGGGACTTTAGGAAATCAATCAGCAGTTCAGTCAAATTAGATTTTTTCCTTCATACTTAGTTTTTAGAACCCTTTATGTAATGTACATGTTTTCAGCAGATATGAACTCTTCATTATTATAGTAAATTCAGGTCAATGAAGTGAATAGAGAAACAGGTTATAGATTCTAACTCATTCATACTGCATATTTCCAACCCTTAAAAAAAAAAACAAGTTCTCTGAAATTCTATGTAAATGTATATCCTTCTATAATAAGTTTTGCCCTAGTGACCCATTTTTCTTAGCATTCTGGATAGGGTGCCCTTTGTGAAGGAGTGGCTCTCTCATATGAGAGTGAGATCTATCTTGCCATGTTTATTTTTAGCATTTTCAGGCTGAGAGAATACCCTCGCTTCTTAAGACATCAAAACATACTGCATTACATTCTAGACAGCTCTACTATATGGCATCAGATTTTTATCTATATGCTACCATATTTTCAGTTAAATTATTTTTTTATGAAATAATGATGAGAAAAATATTTATTTGTTATTGAGGGCAGTGATTGAGGGTAGTGGTACTCTAGGATGTGGGACACACCCACAGAATATAGGGCCTCACATGCATGCGAGACACATGCTTGACGGTTTAGCAAAATTCCTAGCACAATGAATATAATTTTTAAGAATAACAAATTCAAATAATATAATCAATTGTAATTCAAGTACATAATAACTCATTTGAGCATTATAGTATATGTTACTATGGAGTGGGGCCACACCTATCTATTCTCACCCATCTATTCTCAGTCTTATTATCTTCTTTCTTTCTTTTTCTTTTTTTTTTTGCTTTTTGGGTCACACCTGGCTATGCTCAGGGGTTATTCCTGGCTCATGCACTCAGGAATTACACCTGGCGGTGCTCAGGGGACCATATGGGATGCTGGGAATCGAACTCGGGTTGGCCGTGTGCAAGGCAAACGCCCTACCTGCTGTGCTATCGCTCCAGCCCCTTAGTCTTATTTCTGACTGTGTGCTCAGGGATGACTCTTGTCAGTTCTTGGGAGGATGCTCATACAATGTCAGGAGTTGAACTGGTACTTATGGTATCTCTTAACTAGATTAAGAAAGGTCTGTTTATTTCTAGATTGCTAAGAGTTTTATAGTTTTACAATAGGGAATTTATAATGAATGTACTTTTTATATCTATTTTGGTGATTTTTTGCACATGTGGAAATTTTTATTGAAATCTTTAATAATTCTGAAACTAAAATATTATCTATATGTATTATTTTCTAATATAAATCCAATATTCCTTTTTAGCATTAAAAACAGGCTTTATATTGTTATAGACCTCTTCAGATTTTCCTTTAAATTGTTTTTTAATTCTCCTCACTCTTACTAAATTGTAAGTTTGTAGAATTTATCTATTTCATGTAAACTATAAAAGGTATTAACATAGAGTTAGTCATACTATTAATTTTAAATGGATATACCGTAAAAATGAGAAGTATAGAGACTTGAAAATATTTCTATTAACTTATAATTGATTTATAATATTTATATCAGCCTATTCTTGATCATCAATTTATAATTTTATAGAATTTCAGTTTAGCTTTATTCATTTATGTGTATTTAGGTATGTCTAGCTCCTCCATCAAGAAATAGACATCTCCTTCTTTCTCATATGTCGGATGTAAAGAAACATAGTAAGGGAACTGGAGATTTTCACTACAGAACTGAGTTTACAGAGTGGGAAGGTAGGGGAGAATAAAAGGACCCTTGGGACACTGGTGGAAGAAAGCGAGCATTCTGGTGTTGGGTGTGATGTTGGAACAATTTATCTATGAAAAGTATAATTAAAATATTAGTAAGTCACAACATCTCAAAACAAATGGTAAAGAAAATATCTTGAGTTTAATTCAGCTTAAATTTCACTGAGGATTATATACAATACTCTGTACTCTGCTGTAAAGCATGTAAAGATGAATTGGATATAATTGGTATTCTTAAAACGATTATGCTCTAAAATGGTGTTTTGTGGCTAGAAAGTTAGAATAGGTGGTAGGCACTTGCCTGCATATGACTGTCCCTGGTACAATCCTGAGTATCACACACAGTTCCCCAAGCACTGCACTGCCGAAGTGATCTTAGAGCCGAGTTAGGAGTAAGCACTGAGCACAGCCAAGTGTGGGACCCACCCCCCAAAGGAAACAAAAACAAACCCCCAAAATATTGGTTTCAGTTCAGTATAGCTTCAAAATTCAGAAGTAGTAATGTGCACTGGTGGAGGGATCATTGTGTGATTGTAACCCAAACATGAAAGCTTGTAACTATCTCATGGTGATTCAATAAAATTTAAATATACATATACATATATATATCAGATCCAAGAAAATAAAAAATTATTTTCAAATGTTGTTTTGACTTTGTTTTAGCAGATGTTATTAGGAATATTAAACATGCTAACATATACTATGGATTTTAGAGTTAAAAGGGAAAATTAGATAAGAGGTTAGCTCAAAAAAGAAAATAAAAAGCATTTATAGTTTACCATTCCGTCATGCAACTTCAACACAAAGTTACTGTTGACTGATGTGAACAAGGTAGATTTCCAGTATTTTCTCCATGTTTATTTTAACCAAATCCTGCTTAATCTTAACCTTATATTTTTTGTTTTTTGTTTTTATTTTTGAAAAGGGAACACCCAGCCGAGTTCAGAACTTATTCTTGGGTCTGCTCTTGGGTCTGCTCTTGGATCTACATTCTGATCACTTCTTGCGGGCACAGTAAACCATATGGCGTGCCTCTGTCAGTCCTGTGCAAGCAAATGCCCTAACAAGCTGTGCAATTTCTCTGGCACCTTATCCCTATTTTTAAACTGAATAAAAACCCTACAAAATCCTAATATTCAGATACAGTTTAATATAGATAATTGCAGTATTTCCTATTTTAATCACTGCTGTCTAAGACATTGTTATGGAAAAAGAGTTAATCTATTTATTATGTACTAATTAATTATCTTTTATTTATTTTATTATATAAATATGAGCATGAATCACTTTGCATTATTTAAAAGTAATAAAATTTTTAGTAGATCTACTTTCAATGGAGAAATGAGATGAAAATGTTAAACTGTAGTATCTAAATTTTCTGTTTGGACTATGATATTACTTTAAGCAGTGCTGATTTATTATTCACAGTGATTTTTATAGTTTTATTTTGTAAAATTATAAAAATATAGATATTTTGACAAATTTAGATATGTAGATAGATTAGATATTTTAGACAAAGAAACAAGAAAAGTTGATGGGTTTCATATTCACTTTTAACTATTACCTTTCTGTTTTAAAATTACTTTAAAATTAGTTGATTAACACTTTTATTAATTACAATCCCTCATGTTCTTGCGATTGTTCAGTTATTTTTTCCTGCAACAAACATCTGACTCAGGCTGTATACATTTGCAATATCTGATTTTTAACCACAGACTCTTCATCCTATTGACCCGGAGTGAAAATTGATACTCTTATCTGAAGGACTGTTCCCTTGAGTATATTTAAACCAGACCAATCTCTGTGTTTAATCTGGGTTCATCAGGAACCATTAGCCTTGATTGGTTTGTTTTTCTCCCCCTCCATCTCAGGACTTGATTTTATTGAGTTAACAACTATTCTCTCCAGAGAATAGCTACTATAAGCCTGTTTCAAGTAATTCCAGTACCTTGCTTATAGAAATTGAACTGATCTTTTTTCCTTTAGTTTTATTTGCAGAACTACAATAATGAATTCTGTATTTGTTCAAGTCTCTTAAGCCCTATGAGGACAAAGTAGTCACTCAAATCTCTATCATGCTTTTATCATAGTGTCCATTCCTTATTGTTGAATTATGCAATCCAGTGAAAAAATAAGAATAATTATTTAAAACAAATGTTAGTTTCCAAAATAATCTCATAAGTTATGAATTTGATATCTTGAGACTTATGATATTTAAGGAAAGAACTAGGTATGTATTTGTTTTTGTAAAGTATCTTAAAAATTAGGAGGCATTTTAATAATATCACTAATACTATGAGGGGTATTAAGATCACACTATATTTCTTTGAAAATATATAGAATTAAATGCCACTTAGAAAACAAAGTATTTTAACAGGTTGCAATGTAGGGGTCTCGTCATAGCTTTATGAGTAGATATTTAAGCTGAGCTACCAATATTTGTCCTGCACGGCAGAGCCTGGCAAGCTACCCGTGGGATATTCGATATGCCAAAAACAGTAACAAGTCTCACAATGGAGACATTACTGGGGCCTGCTTGAGCAAATTGATGAACAACGGGACAACAGTGTTACTGTGCCTATAGTGCTACTAATATTTGTAATGCATATTCAAGTTCAGTTGAAACTTCATATTTGCTATTGTAATTCCGAGGTAGAAAAACACTTCATTCAGAATTTAGAGTTCTAATTCTATACTTAAATATATGTAATTTATGATCTCAAGTCTTTTTATTTAATTTGTCCTGGCTTTAATTGCTTTTCACCACTGTGAATGCTCTTATATAATTTCTTATGAGGGTTGGTTGAATCAGTCTGAAAACCACCTTGAACATTGTAAATCAACAAAATTCATAACCATGTCTATATATATAGCATTTTATGCTAAATTACATTTAAAATTTATGAGAATGATGTCATTAGCAAAGCAAAGGTGGTGTAGTTACCGACCGTCTATCTTCAGTCCCATTCCTTCCCATTCATCGCATGACACATGATGTCATGCATTATATGTCCAGCCCATCTGAAGTTATCGCATGACATTCTCGAGGGTGGCACTGAAGAGTTTCAGTGAAATGATATCACCCTGCTGAACCCCTCTCTTTACATCAATGATCACTTCCTTGTAGAATGGTGAGATTCTGGTGGTGAATCCCTAATATATCTCATAGTTGATCTTGATGTACTGACTTTGAATGCCCTGTTTGGCTAGAGCTTCGATGACTAATTCAGTCTCAACAGAATCAAAGGCCTTCTTTAAATTGATGAATGTTAGACAGAGCGGCATTTGGAACTCTCAATACACTTCAGTGAGTTTGGTCACTGTGTGGATATGGTCAATCATGCTGAATCCTTTTCAGAACCGGCTTACTCGCATGGTTGTCCTTCGTCTAGTGTTCTGCCTATTCTATTCAAGATGACTCGAGTGAACAACTTGTAGACAACGGATAGCAGGAAGATTGGGAGATAGTTGCCGATGTTGTGGATGTTTCCCTTCTTGTACAACAGAACAATCCTGCAGGTTTTCCACTGGGACAGAACCTTGCAATGGACAGGTAGCACGTGAAGAGCTGAGCCAGTGTATTGACAAGTACTGGAGGCAGATTCTTCAGGTGTTCAGGTCTGCCCTTGTCTGGACCGGGTGCTGTACGTTTCTTTACTGACAAAATAGTGTGTCGAATTTTGGAAGGGAGGATGTTGGGAACAACATATTCATCCTGCGGAATTTGGTATTTGGGCAGGTGGACGTGGCTGTCGAAGAGATCTGAGTATATGTTGTGAATAATCCTCTTCATTGCCTTTCTGGAAGATGTGATAGATCCATCAGGATATCGGAGGACAGTCATCTTGGTCTAGTAGTTGGTGAAGGACAGGCGAGTGTTGTGAATACTTTTCCCAGCTTCTGCTGCATTGGACAACACTGCTGCTCTTCTCTCTTTGAGGTCTTCCTTTATCACTTCTCTGCACAGCTTTGAGAGCTCAGACGTTAGCTTGTGGTTGCCTGAGGCTCGTGCCAAACCACGTTTTCAAATGATCTCTAGAGTTTCCAAAGACCAGCGTCTGTTTGTGGCTTTTCTACTCTTGACATTTTTTGCACAATCATGGAGGTACCAAACCAGTTGATCGTATTCCTCGTCGATATTGTCAAGGATGCATCTTCCCACATTGTCGCAATAGTGCCAAGGAGCTCCCAGTTGGTGGCCATTCTGGGTGTTCTCTTCTTAAATTTAAACTTTGCAGTCCTTTCTCCCCACTTTGTGAAGTAGAATTTTGCACAAAGGAGACGGTGGTCCAATCCCTTTTGGAATTTTGGGAGAACAGTGACATCAGTCAGGCAAAACCTTTGATTTAATATGATGTGGTCAATTTTGTTGTGAAACTGTCCACCAAGAGACTCCCATGACCAAGGTTTAGATTCGGCCTTCTGGAACTGTGAGTTACCATGGATGGTCTTGGTCGACATGATGAACTCAGACAGTCTCTCATCCTTTTTGTTCCATTCTAGGCCATGGGACCAATGTGGAGTTATATGTAAACAGAAGTGAAAATTTTTTATTTGCTTTTTGTTTGGGGACCACATCCTGTAGAACATAGGGCTTTCTTCTGCCTTTTTGCTCAGGGGTCACTTCTGAGAGCAGAGGACCATATGTGGTGATAGGGATCAAACAGGAGTGGGTCACATAAAAGGTAAGTAATTAACCCCTGTACTAAATTTATGGTCCCAACAATAAGAAAATTCTACATGAAGCAATCTCAAACTACGTATTTCTAAGAAGTTTTATAAACATAAAGATGAATACCTATAGCTGTCATTAGTTAAAATATTAAGTTTAGAAATCCAACCTAAGTATTGTTGAAGACTAACATTTTAAAATTTAACTATAAAGTATTAATTCCTCTTTAATTGTAGAAACATCTTTGTTCTCACTCCAGATAACCAAATAAATAACACCCATTATTTTGGTCAAGAGTTTAATTGACTAGCAGTACAAAGTTCTAGATCTAACATTTTTCCTTTATAATTTAATCAACACTCTCGAAGCAAAAGACAAAGAGAAAATAATTTGGGAAAATGTATAATTGCATGAGTCACATTTTTCCCAGAACCCGCCCCCTTCCTCCCAGCCTGGGAACATTTTTGGGGGCCCAAACCCAGTGATGCTCTAAGGTCATTCCTAGCTCAGAACTCAGTCCTGGTGGTGCTCTTTGATTATATGAAATGCTGGAGATTGAACTCAGGTTGGCCACATGGCAAGCACCTTACCCACTATACTATAGCACGGCCCGAGCCCAGAGAAGGATTCTTAAAATTAAGCAGTTAAACTGCTTTTTATTCTTTCTTGTTTGTTTTGTTTTTGGTTTGGGGGCCACATCCAACAATGATCAGGGTTTACTCCTGGCTCTGCACTCAGAAATTACTTCTGAAAGTGCTCTGCGGACCATATGGGATGCTGGGATGCTGGGGACCAAATCCAGGTCGTCCATATGCAAGGCCATATGTATCCTGGCCCACTATATTATCATTATGGCCCTCAAGCTGCTACTATAGGTTTGTTCCCTACCTTAATATTTTGAAACATGACAGAAAGAAGGGGAAGGATGGAAGGACCCTTCATGTCTACTTTGAATTGACAAAATAATGGCTTGATTTTCCTTCTAGCGAAGAATGGAGTTAAGATCAAAATCATTCTTTCACTTGAGTGATTCTAAATTGATGGGGACAACGTAGAATACCCTATTAGCTATAAAATCTGCAGTTAGTTAAAAACTGTGCTTTTAAAATTCTGTGCATCTTGAGAAAGCATTTGACAAGATCCAGCACCCGTTTATGATGAAAACACTCACCAAAGTGGGTATAGAAGAGACCTTCCTCAATATAGTCAAAGCCGTTTATCACAAGCCTACGGCAAGCATCGTCCTCAATGGGGAAAAACTAAGAGCCTTCCCTCTGAGAACAGGGATGAGAAATGGATGCCCACTCTCTCCACTTCTGTTCAATATAGTACTGGAAATACTTGCAATAGCGATTAAGCAAGAAAAAGATATTAAGGGCATTCAGGTAGAAAAGGAAGAAATGAAGCTCTCACTATTCACAGATGATATAATACTATATATAGAGAACCCTAAAACCTCTATCAAGAAACTCTAGAAACAATAGACTCATATTCCACGCAGTACCCATCTGATAAAGGGTTGATAACAAGGATATACAATGCACTGATTGAACTCCACAAGAAGAAAACTGCCAACCCGTTCAAAAAAATGTGGTGATGAAATGAACAGAAACTTTCCCAAAGAAGAAATTGAATGCCTGAGTGGCACATGAGAAAATGTTCAACATCACTAATCATCAGGGAGATGCAGATCAAAACAACATGAGATATCATCTCACACCACAGAGACTGGCCCACATCTCAAAAAACAAAAGCAACCGGTGTTGGCGTGGATGTGGGGTGAAAGGGACCCTCCTTCACTGCTGGTGGGAATGCCGACTGGTTCAGCCCTTTTGGAAAACAGTATGGACAATTCTCAAAAAGTTAGAAATTAAGCTTCCATTTGACTGAGCAATACCACTCCTGGGAATATATCCCAGAGAGGCAAAAAGGTATAGTAGAGATGACATCTGCATTTCTATGTTCATTGTCGCACTGTTTACAATAGCCACAATATGGAAAAAAACAGAGTGCCCAAAAACAGATGACTGGTTAAAGAAACTCTGGCATATCTACACAATGGAATACTACGTAGTTGTCAGAAAACATGAAGTCATGAAATTTGCATATAAGTGGATCAACATGGAAAGTATCATGCTAAGTGAAATGAATCAGAAAGAAAGAAACAGACATAGAAAGATTGCACTCATATGTGGAATATAAAGTAGCTGAGAGGTACAAGCTTACAATGAAGCAATTTATGGCAGATATTTCTCTGGACTTAGTTACTAAAATACTAAAATACAGAAATCCAAACCAGTGCGACTGCTAGTGTGGTCTCTTGACCTCATATCTCTTCATTCTCAGCAATGGAAAACAAATTATCAAATGCTTTCTTTTCAGCAGGTCGACTTTAGGGGGGAGAAACTCCAAATCAATAATAGTGAGTTTTTTTGTTGAAATATTGAATGTAATCAAAGTAAAGTGAAAGTAAAGTAAAATTTACCAGTTACACATGCAGGGTGGGGGGCTGGGGAGTTGGGAGGGAAGGGGAAGGTATACTGTGATTCTTGGTGGTGGAATATGTGCACTGGTGAAGGGATGGGTATTCGAGCATTGTTTAACTGAGACTTAAACCTGAAAGCTTTGTAACTTTCCACATGGTGATTCAATAAAAGAATAAATTAAAAAATAAATAAATAAATAAATTCTGTGCATCTTTTTAGTAGAGAAGAATATAAATGAAATGACTTAATGGATTCTAAGGGTATAGATCAGTGGTTTGCATTTTTTTTTCAAAGTTTTGCACTTCCCAGTTTTCCAGTAGGTTGACAGTCATACTCAAAAACTGCCCCTGGCGTCATTGTAATCTCACCAACAGCCAAGACCCCAAGCTATAAACTAAAGCTCCCCGAAAAGAGCACTGCAGAATTTCCTGGTGTGTGTGGCCGTAAGTGCGTCTACACGACCTCTCTATACTCTGTCCCACTTATTTACTAAAAGTAGCACATATTTGTTTGGTTTTTAACATACTTGCTTGTATTGTCTTATCTACAGGCTTACATGGCTCCAGAATTAATACAACAACCTTCACACACTTCCCTCTTATTATGATGGGAAGGTGCTCAGTGGTGGGCCTGGTGTTTGAATATTATCTGTAATGAACTATTGTGAACTACTTTTATGAAAATAAAATATATAAGTATTGAAAAAATAGTTTTGCATGATGTTGGTGTTGCTTTGTGAACAAAAAACAGAGAGATAGAGAATTGTGACAGTCTCTGTGTCATATATTATATATGAAAATGCATGAAGTTAAGTGATGTCAGATGATGTCACTGTGAGGTTTTCAGTTCTATAAACTGAATGGGGTGATACACTATGGTAGATCTAGTATTGGCAAATGGCTGTAGAAAACAAGATGCCAATCTCTCCCATATTTCTCCCATAGAACTTCTGACCTCAATGACCTTGATATTTTGAAACATGCCAGAAAGAAGGGGAAGGATGGAGGGACTTTTCATGCCTACTTAGAATTGGCAAAATAATGACTTAATTTTTATTCCAGTGAAGAATGGAGTTAAGATCAAAAGAGACAGAAATATAGATCACTTCTCACTTGTCACTTGTCATCCCATTGATCTTAGATTTGCTCGAGCAGGTGCCAGTAATGTCTCCATTCATCCCTGTCTCGTGCTAGTATAACCCAATTATATCTGCTTGCACCAGGAACATGAATAGCCTCAAACTGTTTATTCAGGGTTTTGACGAAGAAGTCTGACAATCTCCTATGTGGGTTACCACATGGTCTTTTGACGTCCCATGGAATCCAGTCAGTAACAGCTCTAGTCCAGCGGTCATTTCTAAATTGCGTTACGTGTCCAGCCCATCTGATTTTTGATGCCTTGGCAAAGGAGACAGCGTCCTTGCTTCTTTCTTTTATTATTTTTTTAAATTTTTATTAGTGAATCACTGTGAGGTACAGTTACAAACTTATGAACTTTCATGTTTGCATCCCTCCACCAGTGCCCATTCTCCTCCACTAATGTTCCCAGTGTCCCTCCCAACACCCCACCCCACCACCCACCATCCCACTCTGCCTCTGCAGCAGGGCATTCCATTTTGTTCTCTCTCCTGTAGGATGTTATAGTTTGCAATAGAGGTATTGAATAAAACTGTGTGCAGTAGACTATAGACCGTCCCTGTCTTGACCATCAGCGGAGGTTGGAACTCCGGATTCCTTCTCTCACTTGAGTGAAACGTGATACTCCAAGCATAGCTCTTTCGATTACTCTTTGGGATATATATAAAAAATAAAATTTGAGACCTTTAAGCATTCATATTTATTTCATTCAGTTTAATATGCCAGAAAGAATATTCTGGGACTTCTTCTTATGGATTGACACTGTGCTGTGAATTTTCTAAACCAAGTTTAAATAATGATATCTTGAATTTGTTTTAAAACTATCTGGATGTGTTAGGTGGAAACAAACAAGTCCAAGATAAAATAAGCTTAGCCATAAGGTTATATTTGTTAAGGTTAAGTACTAAACTCATGATCTGATTAACTCTTTTTTTTTTGCATTTGAATTTTTTGTTATAATCAAGTGCTTAAGGCTATATAGAACCAACAATTTCCTTCCAGTGTTTTAAACAATCAATCCTCAGATCTAAGTCTATAAATACTATCCCTCACTTCAAGAAGAAATATAGTGTGATAGGCTCAGGTAGGTCAGAAATATAGCTGGGATGTTAGTCTCATTTATTGAGATAGGAAAAACAAGGCAGAATATTGCAACTTAAAGAGGCACTGAAAATCAGGGGTTCATTTTGTACATGGCAAGGGTAAGATTTACTAGGCATCCAACTGGGACTATAAAGTAGCTTCAGTATACTTACAAACCAGTATATTTATAGAGTTTAGAGAAGGGGCAGCACTGCAATGAGATTTTTGTTCACAAAAACTTATCCTCTCCTCTCCCTTGTTATCTTTCCCTATAGGCAGAAAACACTTCTTGTCCTGTTTCTTTGGATTTAGTCACATAAAACGATTTCTTTGAGCAAGAGGGTTTGAGCAGACCCGAGAGTTGTTTCAGAGCAAAAGCTCTAAACGTGTGCATGCTTTAGATTACCCCTTTTCTGTGCTCTGCTATGAAAGTGGCATGTCCTAGTGATTCTTTGATCTTCAAACCCAAAATCTGAGATGAGACAATGTAGTTTCTCCCAGGCAAAACCATAGCGCTTGAGTTGTGAGAACAAGAAAAACATGTTGCTGAAAGTCACTGGGATATTATGGTTGTTTGCTATCCAAGTAAAGTTGATTAGTACAGTCAGAATAGAGCTATGAATGTAGAAATTTTGGACATGGTGATTGGTTTTAAACATGGCCCTAGATGAGATTATTAGTGATGTAGAGCATTTTTTCATGTATTTTTTTGGTAGTTTGATTTCTGCTTTGAGGTGTGAGAACTGGCCCAGGAATTCCAGGACAGGCCATAGGAATCTATTTAACTGTCTTAAGATTCTTTTTACAGGAACCGGCATTGTGAAATAACTTGTCTATCTGTCCTGAGCAAGACATTTGGAACCAGGCGCCCTGGGTCGCAAAAAGGGTGGTGGTCAGACCAGATAACCGGATGCATATCACAAGACCCATGTCACAAGACCCAGGACTGCCCCAGAACCGGGACATTCCTGAGTATTGGCGCGAATACTGTTCTCTAAAACCATAGGCTAAGGGGTGATGTCATTTTAAATAGATTGGTTAAGAAAGTTTGCAACATTACAAATCTATTGGCTATGAAATGTGCGGGCTCTGCTGTAACAGTCGGGGAAGGCCTATATAAGATCTCCTTTGGAGAAGCTCCGGGTCTTACCCAACCTGCTGGACCTGCGTGTCCGTGTAGGCGGCTGGACCCTGGCTAGCCAGTCTCACAATAAACCCTGCTTGCTGTTTGCAGTCTCTGGACTCTTTGTCGGTAAGGGAGATTTCGATCCGCGCCCTAACAGAGGAAGTTTCTGTACATCTCTTCGCCTTATTTTTTGATGGGATTGAAATTGAAATTCTGGAACATATTGTCCTTCCTTCCTTCCTTCCTTCCTTCCTTCCTTCCTTCCTTCCTTCCTTCCTTCCTTCCTTCCTTCCTTCCTTCCTTCCTTCCTTCCTTCCTTCCTTCCTTCCTTCCTTCCTTCCTTCCTTCCTTCCTTTCTCTCCTCTCTTTTTCCTTCCCTCCCTGTTTCCTTCCTTCCCTTTCTCCTTCCCTCTCTTCTTTCATCTTCTTTGTTTTCTATAATGTCTAGATGTTTTCTATAATGTCTCATTTTATTCAAAAGTAGGCAAGCAGGAATTTAAAATGTTGATATAAATATTGGAAGTTGAAAAAATATGTTTTTGTCCTATATGCAAATTAAACAAAATGTGGAATGTTTAGTATTTATGGATGCAACTTATTACCATGAGACAAAAATTCCTGATAGTTGTCTGTCTTGTAGAAAGTGAAATGCAAACTTGAAATGCATTGATCTCTTTGCCAAAAAGTAGATTATCAGCTTTAAGACATAATAAATATTATTTCAGATTATATCATTTCTTGGCATAAATTACTATCACAAAATATATTAAGCTTTGTTTTAATGAGATAAAATAAGGCACTTCTAAATCAATGATAAATGTCTCTTTAAAGTGCATATGAAATTAAATTGGCTATAATTGTTAAATTATTATGGAAATTTCACACTTCCACAATGATTTGTTTAATTTGCATTTGATTTAGGGTAAGTGTCCAGTTATAATCTGCCCAATTCATCTTCACATACTATTTCTCAGTAATTTTATGAATATCTGCACACACCTAGTTTTCCCTAATGCTGAGGTTCCTAAACAAATTATAGTTAAGATTGGGTGATAAAGTTAGTAGAAAACTACTCTTGATCCATGTACATCTCTTTTCAATTTCCATGGAACAATATTTTCTTTTGAGTATTTTTAACTATGTTTTTAGATGTATTATTATTAGTACTTTTCTCTTAGATATTCCATTCCTTTAATCATTATTATAACATACTTGGGGTTTCTTTATCTTCTTATTTTTATCCATTTTACTAAAATTTTCAGATATGATTCTGATATGTGATCTTATCCTATAGATCCAAAGATAATAATCAACTTTGCCTACATTTTTTTTAATTACTGGCATGGTTCATCTCAATAGCTAACTATTAGATAAAATTTTCATTCAAATAAAAAGGAATTTTAGGATAACCTCACTATTATCAATAAAATTGAAAATAGTTAAAACAGCATTTTTAAAAATTTAGTGTGGAAGACTGTATACTTAATTCTACTTATGTCAGGCAAAGTAAGTTTAAATATATAGGGATATATGCATAGGGTAATAGTTTTTATCAAGCATACTCCAAATCTGAGTTTAATAAAGTTTAATAAAGTAAAACTTTGTTTGCAGTTCATGCCATTGTGCGATTAGATGATTATCATATAACTTTGCAGACTCCTTTTATCTAGAGCCACTGGCTTCTATGACACTAGAGTTCAACGTCACTGTCACTGTCATCCCATTGCTCATTGATTTGCTCGAGTGGGCACCAGTAAGATCTCCATTGTGAGACTTGTTGTTACAGTTTTTGGCGTATCGAATACGCCACGCCATAGGTATCTTGCCAGGCTCTGCTGTGTGGGCGAGATACTCTCAGTAGCTTGCCCGGCTCTCCAAGAGGGGCGGACAAACCCAACCCTGGTTGGCAGAGTGCAAGGCAAACGCCCTACTGCTGTGCTATCGCTCCAGCCCATCTACGCACTACCACATTAAAATTTTTTTGTGATTCCCTGGGGTCTAGAAGATAGGTCAGGAGCGAACATACATGCCTTGCATGTGCTAGGACCTGAATTCGATCCTCAGGATCTCGTGGTTACCCAAGCATTAGTGGGTAGCCCTGGTGAGGACAACAGGCTCCTGACTTCATTTCAGACAGAATAACATCAGAGGAGCAGGAGCTGCCAAGGACACTGTGTGGGCCGCATGAAGTAACCACAGCAGCCATTTGGGGTGTCCTTGAGGTGGTCAGAGTCTTGCCTTGGAAGCACAGAATAGACTCCAAATGTGCTCAAGACTTGAGATAGTCTTCACTTTGCTTGACAAAGAATTTCTGCTTGTGCACTCTTCTACCAGCTGCCTACAAATGGCACTTCCCTCATCAGGTACCTATAAAATGAACTTTTTTAGACTTAATAAAGTTTTGTTTTTCAAAATGTGCAGTTGGGACCTGTTCACACATCTCTCCAAACAGCTGGAGTGTCCCCACTTTTGGTGTTTCTGGTGTAAACTAACTCTGTGCTTTGAAATCAGTTTGATAAATTCTTTATTAAGGACCCCCCCCCCCCCAGCTAGGGCCTTTTTGGCCAGGGACCTCTAAATCTTCAGCCACAGTAGGAATTATCAGCTTATATGGTATTAAATATTACGGAATTAAAATGAAAAAAAAATCAGTTATTTCACTGAACTAGCCATATTTTGAGTACTCAGAAGCTAAATATAACTAGTGTACATGCACAAATAAAGTTATCTGTACATTCAAATATGGAACATTTCCTTCGCAGATATTCTGTAAATGACTGTAGTTTAGAATCTCCGGTTCTTCCTCTTCCTCTCTTTCTCTACTCAGCTTCAAGCTTACAGATAAGATAAAAATCTCATGATACTGTCAGGAAGATTTTTATGACCCAAGTGGAAATCTCCAATCTACTTTTCATTAGCCACAACTTGGAAACATGTCTATAACAAAATGTAAGCAAAGCTTGGAAATGTGTATACAGGAGAAGATGGGAAATGGCTGGTGAATAATCAACCCAAGTTCTTCCCCAGTGTTTCCCTGTCTTTCTCTTTTCTAAGCATTTGCTGAATACTTATTTTATGCTATTATCAAGTATATTTAAAATATATTTTATTAAAACCCTCTGAACAAATTGGGACAATTAAGTGACTCAGATAATTGTCATTGACTCTTTCCTATTTCTATGTGAGTGTTCTTCCTTATGTTTGATACTAGGCCCTGTATAAATCTTAAATTGTCCAGTTGAATGTGAACTGATGTAACATTGCATCTTTGTACCCACATGGATCTGAGAGGCAGCGCAGTTTATAGAAGTTTCTCTGAAAGAATTGATTCTTAGAAAAACACATGTAAAGGCAATTCCCAGCTGATCTAGATCCCAGGATGAGTACCTGGAACTAACCCAGATTTTATCCATGAGTGGACTACCTCATATAATTTATAGATTCACAGAACTATGAGTTAGAAAATAGTTTTTATTGCTTGCAACCTGTGTGATTTTCTTTTGTTTTTGCTATGCAGAAATATCAGATGGAAAAAATTTTAAAGATAGGTTATTATTAAGATATCAATATCCAGAATGGTTAAGAATCTTATGTTTCTGAGCCAGAATAATAGTATAGTGGGTTGGTTGGATGTCTTGCACACGACCAACCTGGGTTTGATCTCTGACAGCACATATTCTTCCCAGAGCACTGCCAGGAATGATTCCTGAGGGCAGGGCCAAGAGTAAACTATGAAAGACACTGGGTGTAGCCTCCAAACAAAAATGAACAAAAAGAATTTTATGTCTCATGCTTACTAAATAACATACACTCTAAAGCCATCATATACAAAGTTTTTGTTTTTGAAAAGAGATCTCTTGATAGGTGATATTAATAGATAACATAGTAGCAAGGCAGAACAAATATATTACAGGAAATCGGGGAAATATACCTTATTAGATATTAACAATTATATTTGAAATGTGACACTTTGGGGCAAGAGCTTAAGAGATGCATTTGAGAGTATGTGTTTTTTTTTTTAATTTATGCAGAGGGAAGGACTTTGTTGTTACTTAAGTAGTATGTGGCTGTAAAATCAACAATAAATTCTTGCTAAGCTGCCAGGCATTATATTTGTGGATATGGAAACTATGGAAAAGAAATAAGTCAGCAAGATGTAAAATATTGTTCATGAGAAAGTATATCTGAGAAGCGTTGCTATTGAACTAAGAAGTTGCACAACTAGGATAAGCAATGTGTGGTGAGTGTATAAGAAAGATACTTAAAAACTGTCAATGTATTTCTAATTTTACTATTTTTCATTAGTTTATAACATTATAGATTTTCAAGAGTATAAACTAGTGTATCTGTACCTGTATCAAGTTTGTCCATTCTCTAAGTCCAGCACCATCCCACCACCAGGATAACTCTGTACCTATTCCCATCTACCCCCTTACCTCTGATGAGATATAAGTTACGAGATATAATTACATTATGGGTTAGGTTATGAGTTAGGTTATGAGTAAGTTTTATTGTTTCTCTGACATTATGATTGTTATAATTTTATTACACATGAGTAAAATCACAAAGTAATTGTTGTTTCAATTCCTTAAATTGTTTTCTACTTAATCACCCTATGTTTCATCTAATTTCAGATGACACAATTTCATCTTTTTAATGGCAAAATAATATTCTATTAAGTATGTACCCCATAGCTTCTTTATCCAGTCCTTTGTTTTTTAGTAGTTTATGATTTGGCTATTGTGAATAATTTTGCTATGACCATAAGGATGAAAAACATATTTTCAAATTAGTACTTTTTATATTCTACATATAAATATCACTGGGTCAGATGACATTTCCTTTCTTTTCCCAGGAGCTGAGAATTAGAAGGCAGAGCTTAAGTCATGTGAAACAAGTGCTTCACTACTGAGCCACTGCCCTTGCATGATCACGTGTGTGTGTGTGTATGTGTGTGTGTGTGTATTTTGGGTCACTTCCATTGGTGTTTAGGACTTACTCCTGGGTCACTGCTCAGTGATCACTACTGGTAGTACTCAGGATACATATGTAGTACTGGAAATCAAACTGTGGCTGGCACATACAAGGCAAATACCTTAACCTATGCATATCCTTAGTCAATCATTTTAAATTTTTAAGGGAATGTCCGTATTATTTTGCATGGGGCCCTCACCAATGTACATTTCAACCAGCTGCCATTTTTATTTTTTAATTGTAATATTAGCATACTATCCTTCTTAAGTGGTTTTAAGTACTGAAAATAGGAAACTATTACAAAGTTATTTTTTTTACTAAAACTCTTGACCAAAAAGTAAAACTGATAGCTTTGGAAATTGAAATAATACTAATATCAATCTCACAATACACTATTTGTATTTTCTTTTTGTTGATGCTAGAAGATTTGGGTTGTTACCAAAGAGTGACTGAGACCTACTATTTGTTGTCTTAATTTCACATTTATAATCCAAAGACATATATATATATATGTATATACATATATATATATACATATATATGACGGTTCAACTATTTTTCAAAATAAAATTGGTGCTAACTTTATGTAAATTATTAGATATGGGACCCATGTTTGATAAAATATCTGTTGTTAATATGCTTAATATTGTAGAGATTATAATAAAGTTATTTACTTATTTTCTTTTGGTGAAGATTTTTAAAACTCCCCTTGATATATTACTACAGAAATGAAATTTTATTTATTTTTAATTGACTATTGTGGAATTAAAAATTTATCTGTCAAATATAGTTTCCTAATTTATGCTGGTATTTTTTCCTTATTTTGATGGATTTGTTTCAAAATGTCATCACAAAATGTTTTCAGGACAAAACGCATTGAGGATACTCAGGCCTAGCCTCATGCATGAGTGAAGCCCCACAGAACCAGGTGAAGCAGAACTTTGTGACCTTGGACTCCAGGCTTAACAGGACCCAGAAACAGAGATCCTCTACCTGCTTCCCCCAATCTCCGGTGCCCCAAGCATCACACACAGATGACATACCCTACTGGCAACAGATAAATACCTCATGGGCCGACCTCCACTGCTTCCACTACTCAGCCACCACCACACTCCAGTTTGCTTTCTGGACACATCATAAGACACTTAATACCCATTTCCCATAATTGCCGCACCATATTTGAAGGGTTTCATATGGTGTGAACCATGTAAGGGTGATTAGAGACTGCCCTAAAAGCCTCCATCCCTCTTAGAGAGCCTGGCAAGCTACTGAGAGTATCTGGCCTGCACAGCAGAGCCTGGCAAGCTCCCCATGGTGTATTTGATATGCCAAAAAACAGTAACAACAATGGGGCTCATTTCCCTGATATGGCAGTGTTAAGAAGGATGAACAAAAAGAGGCTGATAAAATCTCATGGATAAAATAGACTGCCAAAATGAAGAAGGACTAAAATGACTGTCTTTACTTTCAGTGCACGTATGATGGCATTCGAAGCATCCACTGAGGACCTGATGGTCTAAGCGCAGAAGATCAAGTATGACATCATCGGTCTGACCGAGATAAGAAGGTATCAATCCATCATGAAATTTTGGACACTGGAAAAGAACTGTTCCTCAGACATGCATCGGTGATGTTAATGTCCTTGTCAACACAAACTTGGTCATGAACGTTGATTCAATTGAATGCCTAACAACCCAAATCAGACAATTATGCTTGAATGATGTGGCTCACTGCCAGCAGTTTCTATCTTCATTATCTATGCTATGCACCACATCCAACTACGATGAAGAAGAAATTGAGAAATTCTACATGGAGCTGGAGAAGTTTTATGAAGAAGACCATACCTTCTACTAAATCATTGTAGGTGATATCAATGCCAAGACAGGACTGAGAAGGTCACCCAAAGAACTCCATATTGGATCCCATGGCCTAGAATGGAACAAATGGGTGAGAGACTATCTTAGTTCATCATGTTGACCAAGACTATCCATGGTAAGTCACATTTCCAGATGGCCAAATCTAAACGTTTGATATGGGAGTCTCCTGATGGACAGTTCCACAATGAAATTGATCACACCATATTCAGTTGAAGGTTTTGCTTGACTTATGTCACTGTTGTCCCAAAATTTCAAATGGGATCGGACCACTGTCTCCTTCATGCAAAATTCTACTTCACAGAGCGGGGAGAAAGGACAGCAAAGTTTAAGCTCAAGAAGAGAAATCCCCAACGAGAGTAGATATAAGGGCCATGAGGACAGCCCCACAGCTGGAAGACTGCTTCATGAGAGGAGGGGAGAAGGCAGATGGACAGGAGAAGGGATCACCAAGAAAATGATGGCTGGAGGAATCAGTCGGGATGGGAGATGTGTGCTGAAAGTAGGTAATGGACCAAACATGATGACCTCTCAGTGTCTGTTGCAAGCCATGATGCCCAAAAGTAGAGAGAGTATGGGGAATATTGTCTGCCATGGAGGCAGGGGGAGGGTGGGAAAGGGGAGGGTGTTTACCGGGGATATTCGTGGTGGCAATATGTAGGATAACATAGCCTCAGGTAGTTTAGGTTTATTGGGTTACTCCCATTACAGTGCTCCCATTCCTCTTTATTTGTAACTTCTTTCTTCTTGTTCTGTTGACTTGTAAATATTGTTTTTCTCTTCTCCTTGAGTCCTTTGCATAGTTTATTCAGAGCAAGTCCTTTTTGTATGGATACAGGAAGACTTAACAAATGTTATGCTTTTGTAACCTGGGAGTCATTTGACTCTACATGATATTTTCCTCCTGGGCATCTGTTCTCTTGACCTAAGCCTCAGCTGCCCTTACTTCCTAGCATCCCCAAAGCAGGGTCCCGACGACGTGGGAGGAGAAGGACCCAGGGCAAGCGGTGAGTTGTGTGCTACCCTGGCATCGAGATGGGCCTGGCCAAAGGCCTAATGCTTAACTATAAGTTAAGAGCTTGATCATGGACAAATGTTGTCATGATCCAAACAGTGGTAACTAGATTCGGACCCTGCTAGGGTGAGGAATGATTAATTTGGCCTGAGTGCTGTGGTCTGAGCCTGTGGCAAGATGTTGCCAGGAGAGCTGCCTTGCAAACCTCAATGTATCTCTTGCTATGTCCATGCAAAAATAACTAGTATTAAGATGTTAATGAGTGTTTGCTATGGGGAGAGGAGAAAAAACCCTTAAGAGGTATTTTGCCTACTGGCAGTCAGGAAGGGCTTTGGAATGCCCTGCCCTCAGGAAGGGCTTTCTTATGTTGATTTTGCTACCTGGCTGGGTGTAGCCTAGAAGGCAAGGTGGGAGAGAGAAGGAGGAAGAGACAGAGAAGCTGGAAAGAAGCAGCAGTAGATCCAGAGAGAGGCCGGAGCTGGGAGTGCGGGAGATGAGAAAGATTGAAGATTGAATAAATGGTAACTAATCAGCAACTAGCTTGGTCCTTGTTCTTCCTTCGCCTTTCGTTGACCACCGGCCGTCCCTATACAGTCCACACACTGCGGTTCCGGAGCACTGAACGCGGGTGGTGAGACAGAGCCGCCCGGAGAGCCCAAGAGTGCACTCGCCCCTCGGTGAGCTTTAGTTTTTTTACAGCAATGCACACTGGTGGAGGGATGGCTGTAGGATCATTGTGTGATTGTAACCCAAGATGAAAGCTTGTAACTATCTCACAGTGATTCACTAAAATTTTTTTAAAAAGTGAGAGAACATCCAGAATGAGTACCAACTGGAAGCTCTTTGGCAATATTGCTGCATCGTGGGAAGATGCCATCTTTGACATCATCCATGGACTAGGAATGTGATCAACCGTTTCAGCACCTCCATGACTGTGCGAGGAATGGTGAGAGTGGGAAAGTCACAAACAGACACCTGTCTTCGAAAACTCTCGAACTGATTCACCAACGTGGTTTGGCATAAGCCTCAGGCAATCACAAGCTAACATCAGAGCTCACAAAGCTGTGCAGAAAAGCGGTGAAGGAAGACCTCAAAGGGAGCAGAGCAACAGTGTTGGCCAATGCGGCAAAAGCTGGGAAAAGTATTCGCAACACTCGCCTGTCCTTCACCAACTACAAGACTAAGATGACTGCCCTCCGACATCCTGATGGATCTATCATGTCTCCAGAAGGGCAATAGAGAGGATAATTTACAACTTCTATTCAGATCTCTTTGAAAGCCACATCCTCCTGCACACATACCAAATTCCATGGATAGGTATGTCGTTCCCAATGTCCTCCCTTCCGAAATCTGAAACGCCATTTCTTCAGTAAAGATAGGTACAGTACTTGGTCCAGATAAGGTAAGACCTGAACACCTAAAGAATTTTCCACCAGTACTTGTCAATATATTGGCTCAGCTCTTCACATGCTACCTGTCCAAATGCAAGGTTCCGTCCCAGTGGAAAACCAGCAGGACTGTTCTGTTGCACAAGAAGGGAGACATCAATGACATCGGCAACTATCTCCCAATCTGCCTGTTATCCATCACCTACAAGTTGTTCACTTGAGTCACCGTGAATAGAATAGGCAGAATGTTAGACAAAGGACAGCCATGTGAGCAAGGCGGGTTCTGAAAAGGATTCAGCACAAACGACCATATCCACACAGTGACCAAACTCATTAAAGTGTTTATTTTTTTTTAATCAAGAACTTTTTTTTCTCTTTTTTAAGAGAAAAAAAAATTTATTTTGTTGAATCACCATGAAAAAAGTTACAAAGCTTTCTGGTTTAAGTCTCAGTCATATAATGATCAAACCCTATCCCTTCACCAGTACACATGTTCCACCACCAAGAACCCCAATATAAACACCTTCCACCTTCCCCCTCACCTGAGTGGCTAATGATCTTCACTGTTTTATCTCTATACTTTGAATACATTCAATATTTCAACATAGAACTCACTATTATTATTTGGAATTTTCCACCAACAATCAGACCTGCTGAAAAGGCATCATTTGATAATTTGTTTTCCATTGCTGAGAATGAAGATTATATGAGCTTGTGGCTGCACGGTTTGGGATTTCTGATATTTTAGCTCAGTTCACAGTTTAGATGCATTTCTATAAGAAGCCACTGGGTGCCAAAATGGGTTAGTTGACCTCTCGTATCATGGTCTTTAAGGAACAGAGGTGCCATTCGCAAGCAGCTGCTCTGGATCTCATATGGAGTGTACCAGTAACACCCCCATCCCATGATCTCCTGCGAGCCACACGTCACTGCAAACTCATACCTTTGGGTTGTGAATTCTAGAAGATGGAGGATGCCATGTGGGTGCCCCTGCTGCTGCTGCCATCTTCCCCGCAGAAAGAAAGGGTTGAGAGAGAAACTCCTTTCCCCTCCCCAGGCAGTATGGGGTTGTAGCTCAGTTCACAGTCTAGATGCATTTCTATAAGAAGCTACTGGGTGCCAAAATGAGTCACTCATTAAGGTTTTGTGAGAGTTCAAGATGCCGCTTTGTCTAATGTTCATCGATTTAAAGGAGGCCTTTGATTCTGTTGAGACTGAAGGGTCATCGAAGCCCTACACAAACAGGACATTCAAACTCAGTACATCAAGATCCTATGAGAGCTGTTTTACGAATTCACCACCAGGATCTCACCATTAAACAAGGAAGTGATCATTGACGTAAAGAGAGGGGTTTGGCAGGGCGATACCATTTTACCAAACCTCTTCAGTGCCACCCTCCAGAATGTCATGCAATGACTGGAATGGGAAGGAATGGGAGTGAAGATAGATGGTCGGCAACTACACCACCTCTGCTTCGCTGATGACATCTTTCTCATGACACCAAACATTAGCCAAGTGGCACAAATGCTGGCTGACTTCGACCATCAGTGTGGAAAAGTCGGACTGCAGTGGAATCTCACCAAGACAATGTTCATGAAAACGAACTAGTCCTTGACATTCCATTTGCTCTCAATGGAAGGAATATTTCCAAATATAGCAGCTATGTGTACTTGGGTCGAGAACTCAACATGAGGAACAACTTGGCACCAGAACTCCACAGGAGGAAGAGAGCAGCATGGAATGCCTGCAAGAGCGTCGAAGAAGTGGTTAAGAGGATGAAGAAACTTCGGCTTCGGGCACCATTCTTCCTGCACTAACATATGCCTCAGAGACCTGGCCCTATGAAAATAGGATGAGAACACTATTTGGGTATCCCGAAGAGGAATCAAAAGAGCTATGCTTGGAATATCACGTTTCACTCTAGTGAGAAGAAGGAATCCGGAGTTCCAAACTCCATCGATGATCAAGAATCAGGGACTCTGTCTCATTTGCCAAGGTGTCGAAAATTAGATGGGCCGGACACATAATGCGATTTAGAAACAACTTCTGTACTAGTGTTATTACCGACTTGATTCCACGGGATGTCTAAAGACTGTATGGCTGCTGACCTACGAGATGGTCAGACTTCTTCAGCAAAACCCTGAATGAAAGGTTTTAGGCTCTTCATGCTCCTGGAGCGAGCAGATACCATTGGGCTTCACTAGCATGTGACAAGGAGGAATGGAGATGTTACTGGCACCAGCTCAAGCGAATCAAAGATCAAAGGGATGACAAGTGACAAGTGACAAAATGTTTTATTGCACAAAACTCTGCTTTGAGGGCTTGAGCAATAGCACAGCGGGTAGAGCGTTTGCCTTGCACGTGGCCAACCCAGGTTTGAATCCCGGCATCCCATATGGTCGCCTGAGCACCGCCAGGGGTAATTCCTGAGTGCAGAGCCAGGAGTAACCCCTGTGCATCGCTGGGTGTATCCCAAAAAGAAAAAAAAAAACTCGCTTTTATCTAATATGGACTGTTACTTTTTTTTGTAGGGTTTCTTCTAGTATATTCTCATTTGTTTCAGTTTTTGTGATTCATACTCAGTGAACCTAAAAATGTTATCTTTAAATTGGATGAGAAAAAAGAGTAGCTTACTGGACTTTTTAAAATGAGTTTGTATGTGGAAGTTTAGCAGATTTTCACAAAGTTACTTTTTTAATGCCATCCAGCCATATTTGTATGTTTTCTTTATCTAATTATCTGTTCTTGAGTTCTTGTGCTGTGTTCAGATCTCAACTGTTGGAAATAGAACGGCAATGAACATAGCTGTTCATATGTATTTATAATACTTTTGTGTTTTTATGATGGGCACCTAAGAGTGGAATTTGTGAATCAGATGGTAGTTCAGTTTTGTTCTTTTTAGAAATCTCTGTACTGCTTTCCATGGAGCCTCAACCAATATACGCAATCCCCAACAGTGAATGAGATTTCCTTTATTTCTAGAAACCCAACAACTCTGGTTCTGGCCTTTTTCATCTAGGCAGTTGTCATAGGTGTAAGGTGATATCAGATTAATAATTTGATTTGCATTTTCCTGATAAGCTTTTACCAGAAAATGGCAGTTATTTCTATCTTTCTCTCTTTCAAGTGTGTCTTTCATGTGTCTTTGTTGGTGAAGTGGGTTTGTTCAGCTCTCCGTCCAGTTTTTATGATGTTTTTTTATTTGATGTTGAATTTCCTGAATTCTTTATATATCTTGGATGTTATCTCTGTCAGATATATGGAGTGTGGATATTTATCCCAGTCAGTAGGATGTCTTTTTGTTTAATAATAGTTGATTTGCTATGCAGAAGCTTTTTAGAAAAACCACGCAGAGAAATTTGCATATGTATTTCTCTGCTCTCTGAGGAATTAGTCCTTGTCCATCACCCTCCTTTTAGATATCTGAAGTAATTCTTAAGGGACAAGTTCTTTCACATGACTGCAACAGGTACTGCTGCCAGCATCTTAGCTTAACGATTGTTATTCAGGCCCCTGCGACCCCTCTCCACCCCCCGCGCGCCTCACGCACACATGCACAAACACACACATACACATATACACACTCTCCATTATTTTAGACTGGATTATGCTTTTATGCTTTTCTTTTTTCTCAATAGAATTCTTCACAGTTAGTACTTCCTATTTGTTTTTTACTAGATTTCTGTAGTATACATACACCTAAAGATTTTTCTTAACTATTTATAAATCTGTTTATTTCCTTTCTTTCTCATCCTTGAGCCTTCTGTTCTGAGCAATGTCTGTTCCCTTTAAGTCAGACAGGCATTTTTAGCAAGTTTAGATTATGAGCACACAAAACTAAGCCACCGTGTTTAAAGAATTTTTCTAAACCCCATGTCTTAATATTTTGGATTTAAAAGTATGTAACAAGTCCTCAAATTTCCAAATGCTCATTCTTTTTATATGTATCTTGTGTATCTACTCACTTTTATGTTAGTCCATGGTATTTTTAGAATGTATTGCTGAACTTGATAGAAATAATGAATATATTAACTTTCTAAACTGTTGTAGACGGCACAGAGCATAGAGAACTGAGAACTGTTTACCAACTATGTTCAATGCATAAGATAGATAATATCCAGCTATTAAGCCTGATTAATTATCTACCATCTGATTTACAGACCAACTTCAGACACATTTTGCTACTGTTACATATGCCAACATCTTGCTTCAAATTTCTAACTTCTGTAAAGTAAGATATGTGCAGAAACAAACAACCTTGAAATTCAGTGACAATAGTAAGCACTCATGTCACAGTCAATGAAAGCTATTACACTTGGTCAATTTGGGATTCAAGCTCCATCCATCTTCAACATAAAACTCCAAGAGACTACGGAAGAAAAATAATGAGAATGCAGGCTCATGGAAGGCTTACTTTTGGCCTGGTTCTGGACGTGGAATACATTAATCCTATCCAAAAGTCAGTAGCCAGCGCTCAGAGACTTAGATCCAGTCCATGAACACAGGAGTTGAAATAGTTTTTTTTTTTCTTTTCCTCATTTCCCCAGGAGAATGAAATGGATTTTCAAAGCACAGTTTCAAATATAGACTTCAATTTAATCATTTTTCTTTTCTCTCTAACTAAGGTTAAAAGCAGCTCCAGGTCTTTTGTGAACTCCATTCTGAGAATTGTCCACATGAGTCTGTCCTGAGTGTAGGTTTCCCCTTTGCTTTTTGGACATATTCCATTTCAGGGGCCACCTGTATCCCAGCTTGATATGTTCAGTGCCTTTATTTTAATTCATAGGGTTCTCCTTTCACTCCTTCTCCTCTATATTATTTCATAAATAAAATTATCTTATTTCAATGTTTCAGACTGGAGCGATAGCATAACTGGTAGGGCATTGGCCTTGCACGCAGCCGACCTGGGTTTGGTTCCTCTGTCCTTCTCGGAGAGCCCGGAAAGCTACTGAGAGTATCCTGTCCACTTAGCAGAGCCTGGCAAGCTACCTGTGGCATATTCTATATGCCAAAAACAGTAACAACAAGTCTCACAATGGAGACATTACTGGTGCCTGCTTGAGCAAATTGATGAACAAAGGGAGGGCAGTACTACAGTGCTACAGTACTTCTATGTTCAAAAAATAGTTTGAGGTCAGACATGTGTAGGGGTCAAAGGTCATTCAATTAATCAGGGACCAAGTAGCTAGCAGCTCTACCATTTTCCAGATCATCTTTGATATTAAGCTAATATACAGAAAAATAGAAGTACAAAAATCTACTCATCTAAAAATTATCTGAATTAACAACTATTGCTTTTATACAGATTCTTTTTTATTATTGTGAACTTGTCATATGCCTCATTTAGAATCAAAAGGGACCTAAAGCTTAAGTACCGGGATGTTAACTTATTTATTAACATTATTTCTAAATTTCAGGAGGAGAAGTATTTTTAAAAAATAGAATTCCATGTGCCTGGCACCATATTACATCAGTAGGGCATTTGCCTTGCATGTGGCCGACCTGGGTTTGATCCCCAGCATGCTAGCCCACCAGGCATAATCCCTGAGTGCACTAACCTCTGAGCATGGCTGAGTGTGCCCCCAAACAAATAAACAAACCAAAAATATATCATCATACTGGGCCAAATATCTGCTGTTGGTGTAAACCAAGTTGACTCACCAGCAACACAACTTCCGTCTAGTCTAAAAAAAAATTCGGATATGTTTTTGAGCATCTTTAGACCTAAATCCATATCACATTATTTATTAATGCCATGTGGATATCTTTTGTTGGAGTGACAAAATGATTTCAAAATAAAAAAAAAGTCTTTGGTTTCAAGGTATCTCAAATGAAGAGCACCTTCATAGATAAGCATACAATAGAACAAAATTACTTACAGTCTAAAAACCACCTTCTATTTTTCCTAAAGCATTTACAGCTCACTTTCTACAAATACTGACAGGAAAGTGCTATAAGAACTAATAAAGGAGGGCTTTTATTCTCTGATAGAATTGTGCTGGTGAGAGAAAAAAATAGGGACACATAGATGCCTTTTCTTTCTTTTGAATTTTTTAGTCATGGGACCTGTGTTAAGGAGGTTGGTATCAAAAGCCTTTGAACAAGAAGATAGTGTTAGAATGACATGATTGAGCAACAGAAATGGTGAGCATTTATTATTTTTTTTTCTCCTAAAGGCTGCAAGTGGAACAATTAGAGAAACAACAGAAGCTGCTGGCAATCTACTGCAGTAACACAGTGTATTTAAGCAGAGCTAGCTTTGCCTCAGATAAATGTATAATGGTCACTAGATTCTAATCAAACATTAGTTTTGTATTTATAGTCGTTCTACTTAGTTTTTTCTACATGTGTAGTAAACCTTTTTATGATTCTGCAAAATTAAAAGGGCATACTATTCTTACCTTGTTTATTAGATATTGATTTTTTTGAGGTCTTTGGTCCACACCTGGCTGTGCTGAGGGTTTACTCCTGACTCATGCTCAGAGATCACTCATGGCAGAGGTTGGGGGGCCAGATGGAGTGCCAAGGGTCACACCCAGGTCAGTTGCATGCAAGCCAAGAACCTACTTACTGCACTATCTTCTAGTCTTATTATGAGATATTGATTTTTTACACAAAATGAAGATATAAATATATTCAAGCTATAATGAAATATCAATCAATTTTGACAATTTGGGGGCATTGAATACTTGGGAAGAGAAAGTTTTTAATTATGAGGAAGAGCATGACCCTTGGGTCTGGAGAGATAGAGGAAGAAACGTTGTTGCTTTGCAGGCAACCAAACCATAAGCTATCTATCTACAGCACTGCGTATGGTACGCAAGAGTCACCAGAAGTTATCCCTGAGCACAGTCAAGTGTGCTCAAAATAAAAATGAACAACAACAACAACAACAAAAAAACAAATAAAGAAAACATCCCAACTCTCATGTTCATCAAGTAACCTAAGCCAACCAATTACATTTTCTATTTAATAATAGCCCACTTTTCCACTATAGGAAGTGAGGTGCTACCGCTTGCTTAAACTTATTAATAAATGCTAATTATGAGTAATGGAAGTCAAATTGGTGTTTATTTCAGAAATAGCTATACTGTATTTGTGAAGAATTTTAAAGAAATTGAATTAATCTAAGTTTGTTTTAATTATAATTTGTTTTAATAAGAATCAACTGACAGGAGATACTTACACTTGCTTGAATTACATTTAGGGGGTAGTGTTTTCATATTTATGACTTTATAAATTATTTAAGCACGAAGATAATATTAGGTGTAAGATAAAATATATAAATATTTTTACACAAACTGAAGTTGTTTATTTCCTTAATAGATTATTGCCTATTATTCAGGTATTTAACATATGTAACATCTAGTATAAAATTCAGTTTATTTTTGGATATTCACCAATAAAATTCTTGAAGAGACTTTTTTCCCCCTAGTGAATTTAATTGTCATATTAGGGAAATACAGAATTTAATTCCATTAATCTGTGTTCTTCCCTATCCTGCAATTACCTCAATTATGATAAAGTTTCTTGTTCACTTTTTAAAATTGTGTTATCTTAACAATTATTTTTCAGGTCAGTTTTCATGTAGCTTCTAAGGAACAGGTATGCCTCTTCCTCATTGAACATAATGTGATAGCTTCTAAACATTGTACTAGGCTCAGTGGGAGTCATGGAGGAAAGTATGCTCTCAGGAATAGATTTAAATGTATTTAGAACCAGTAATCTGTTTTTTTTTTTACTCTCCTGAAAGAACCTAAGATGGAAAGAAAACTAAATGTGTCATTGGGAATAAGAGTTAGGGAGGAATGACTGGAAAATTAATACAGAGGATAGGGCACTTGACTTACAGACAAGATATCCAGGTCCAGTTCCACACACCACATAAGGTCCTCTGTGCACCACTAGGAGTGATCCCTGAGCACGGAGAAAGAGTAAGGCCTGAGCACAGCTATTGTGCGCCCCCACCCCCAATAAGATAATGCGAAGACGTTAAAGATTATAAGTCATTTATGTCAAGTCCATGTGTTACTTCTGTAGTTTCTAGGTATTTTTGTTTTGTTTTGTTTGGGCCATTCCCAGCTATGCTAAGGGTTTACTCATGGCTCTGTGCTAAAGGATTTACTTACAACTGTGCTAGGAGGAGTTTTGAGGTGCCAGGAATAGAAGATACAACTGGAGTTAGCCTGTGCTAGATAAGGCTGATACTAGCTCACTGGGGCTAAATACTTTTTGTCAGTCCCAAATTTGGCTAGTAATTTTTTACATACTTTTTTACTTACTTTCTATCAGAGGAGTCCATCTAATTTCTAATTTTACCTCGTGCAAGGCAAACGCTTTGCCTACTTTCCTATCACTCAGACCTTCTTTGCTAGTTCTTTTCTAAACTCGTATGCTCTTAATCTCCATAGCTAGTCACCTTTACCGCGTTTTTGTTGTTGCTGTTTGATAAGGGTCACACTACTTTATCATGCTCAGAGCTTACTTCTGGCTTTGCACCCAGGGATCATCCCTGCCCGGCCGGGGGACCATATGAAGTGCCAGCAATCGAACCCAGACTAACAAGTCAAATGCTCTATCCTGTTCTATCAGCTATACTATTGCTTCAACCCCAAAGTTTTTTTTTTTTAATTTTATTGAGTCACCATGTGGAGGGTTACATAGTTCTCAGGATTATGTCAGTTATACAATACTCAAACACCTTTCCCTTCACCAGTGCCCCTATTCCATCACCAACCACCCCAGTATACCTCCCGCCCCCTCCCCCCCCCCAGTCCCCGCCCTTGTAAGTGATAAGTTTCACTTCATTTACGCTTTATCTTGGTTACATTCTATATTTCAACACATAACTCGCTATTGTTGCCGGGGTTTCCCCCCAAAAAGAAAAAGACAGTCCTACTGCCAAGGAAGCATTTGATAGTGCTCCATTGCTGAGAATGTAGAGATATTAAGTCCCGCTGTTTGTTACATAACTTTTCTATTTTTTTTCCCCCCTCATCCCGCACCACCGAGTTCATGCCTGTTTAGTAATCTCCACGCTGCCTGACAAAGGGAAAAAAAAAACGAAAAAGATGGTTATTTCCCGTCATCAGCCGGCGTGGGGCTCTGGCTTAGTTGATAGACTGGTAGAAAGTCTGCAAGCAGTTTCTGGAACCAAAAGTAGTGCGCTGGTATCGGCCCCAGCTCGAGATTCCACCAGCGTCCTGCTGTTCCATGTACATAATACTTTATTCCCTTGTATCCCATTCCCATGCCACCAGGTCCGTGTCAACTTAATGGACATCATACTATGGTTAACACTACGCCGCGTTTCTTCCCGAGAAAGAAGGATATTTCTTCTCAGCCGGTGTGGGGATATGGCTTAGTTCAATCTAGAGAGATGGCTACCACTTTGATTGCCTTCAATATTTCAACAAAAGACTTACTATTCTTGTTAGGATTTCCCACGAAAGTCCGACCCGTTAAAAAGGAACCATTTCATATTGCTGATGATTAGATGATATTAGGTCGCATGGCCACGGCAGCGGCCGCGTAGTTTTGGGTTTCTGTATAAAGTCCTGGGAAAGTACAGCCAGAAATTACACGTCACTACAAACTTTTACCCTTTTATGGTCCCCCCAAAGTCCAACCCGTTACTAAGGAACCATTTCATATTGCTGATGATTAGATGACATTAGGTCGCGCGGCCACGGCAGTGGCCGCACGGTTTTGGGTTTCTGTATAAAGTCCAGGGAAAATTCTGCCTGAAATTCTATCGCTACAATCTTTTACCCTTTTATGGTGCTCATAAGATGGGAAAACCTAGAGAGATACCGGGCCTCCGCAGGGGCAGCCTGATGGAAACGCTCAGTTCACATACTGCAAGTTTTTCAGTGGGCTGCTGGTGTCCAAAGTAGCTCTTTTGGCCTCCTCGGTCATACTGGAGCGGCGGGCGTGGCGAGTGGAAAGCCCACGTGGCTGCACTGTCCTTAAGTGTCCGCGGTGGGCGGAGACCGGTACTTCCCCGCCCCTTGATCTCCCGCAAGCCGCGCTGCGCATTTGGGTCCGTGTCTCCATTTTCTGCTCAGAGAAGTGGGGTGGAGGCGTGTGCAAGTTTTTCAGTGGGCTGCTGGTGTCCAAAGTAGCTCTTTTGGCCTCCTCGGTCATACTGGAGTGGCGGGCGCGGCGAGTGGGCAACCCCAAAGCTTTTCTGCAATTTATTTGCACGTTAATCTTTTCCCTGCCTAATGTGGAAGAAACTCAGCTAGAATTCTTACTATTGGAGTTTGTTCCTTCTCTTATTTGGAGCAGAGTGGGGTGAGGGTGGGGTGAAGGTGGGGGTTGTCTCGGCTCTCTTTCTAATTATTTTGATCTCAGATAAATTTTAATCTACGTTATGGTTTTGTATTTTTGTTTGTTTTGTGTTTGGGTGGTGCTAAGGGCTTACTCCTGGCTCTGCACTCAGATCTCTCTCCTGGTGGGGGGGTGGGAAACTATATGGGGTACTGGAGATCAAACTCCGATCAGCTGCCTGCAAGGCAAATGCCCTTCCCACTGTGCTACTGTAGTACTCCAGCCTCTTGGATAAATGTTAAGAGGATTTACAATCTCACCACCATGAGAGATGGAAAAATTAATACATAATTAAAATGTGTCTGTATATTGCTTACAGATCTGATACAACACAATAACTAGTGATGTTTTTACTCTAGATATATGTGCCATTTTAGCAATCTAGATACAAATAACTTTTGGAACAGTTATAGTTGCTGAATAAAAAGAATCCACATTCTGTACTTGTAGAACTGTTTTATTATTTTAATCAGAGTATCATCGCAGAGTTATTTTTACTAGGAATATCTTTTTCCAATCTCAGATGGCTACTAACAAAACTTCATTGTTTTTCAAAAGAGAGTTTAGGTTCCATTCTCTAGGAAGTTTGTTTTCAGTACCCTACAGTGAACATCAATAATATGTTTTTTTCCTAAGACAAGAAGTTTATATTATCATTCCCTGCCGTGGCTGACTTCAGAATACTGACTCACTGGGGAGATTAGTTACATGCAAACCTCTATCCATGTGGCCATCAGGTTTCAAAAAGACATCACTGGCAGTACTGTCATCCCGAAGAAGGAGTCAACAGTGTTTAAGGATAACAATAATGAAATCGCTGTAGATGTCTTACTTAGATGAATAGGAAAAAATCTCTGAGATATTATTATGTTTTTAATTTCTAAGTTTCTAAGATTCTTGGTACAGTAATGCAAATGCTTCTTAGTGATGACTGTTCTAAGAAGTTGAACACCAGAGGTTTTCTTTCCAATTTAATGTAATTTCATGACATAGACTATGTGGTAGCTTTCCCCCACATGTGTTTTATTCAGGTCTTCACAATTTATCAATATATTATTTCATTTGAGACAAAAATAATTATATACGTTTTTATTGGGAAGAAAGGATAGTCTGTTATAATTTTGAATTTTCAGGAATTCAAAGTTTAATAGGAAGTTAAAATTACATTCTGGAGATTTTTACTAAAATTCTACTCCAGAGTTATATATTTAGGCTCTAGATCATTCATGGTGTTTTGTAGTAAATGCCTCTATTTTGACTCCTTTCATGTTTGCTTCCTGTCCATATAATTTTTCTTGAATTGTCATGTATTCAAATGTATTTTAAGAAGCTATTTTTGTTAGTGTTAAATGTTTTGTAGTAGCTAGATTGCAAAGGTAAAATACTATTAATTTAATCATTCCCTGAATACTTGGTTCTGAAATTAGAATTTTTAAAGTATAGTTTTCAAAAATTTAGTACTGCATGGACATTGGGATAGTCACATTACTGGGAAACTACTTTTAATGCCATTGAAGTTTTATCAGTTTTTGTCTGACAAGAAATAGCTTAGATTGGCTATGAATGGAATGAACCAATAATCCAGATAAACATCAGGTAATATTTGAGTCCTTAAGACACTTTTGAGATAGAATAAAACATATCAAGGTATGAAGGAAACTATCTCAGTAACCTTTGAACCACAGAGTATTAGTTTTGAAAGATTAATCTTAATAGATTTTGAATCAATTTATGCTTTTTGCACATACAATGAGACAGCAAGGTGCTTCTCTCTATTCTATTTATATTCCCTGAAGGTTAACTTTCAAACTGTATGTGTACTTTGCATTTGGAGAGCTGTCAGATGATTTTTAAGACTAGAAAACAGATTAGATTTTGAGATTGAATTTCCTATCCCACAGAGAATTTACATTTAAGCAGAAAGTCAGGTTTTATGTATAAAAATGAAAAGAATTTCAATTCCTTACTTTATTTTTAAAGATAAAACCTCAAATAATATCATACTATCAGCAGAAAAACTTTAAAATATTTGCATGTATTTCAATAAGAATAACTTTAGGTGTTCAATTATAATATATGGTTTTAAAGCCATGAAGAATATTCTGGGGCACATATTTTCATGAAAATTCGGGACCAGTTTATATGTTTTATGCATGAACACTTGCAGTGGCAAGCCAAAATGACTTATTGGAAAGGATGCATTACTTGTAAGCACCTGAGCATTTGGGTGATCTATGCTTTTGGTATGGCACTAGCTTAACTAGATGTGAGAGGGTTAGATATTTTGGGAAGTAGGGTCATTAGCATAATGTGGGTTCTTCTGAAGCAAAGGGAATGTAGGTGATCTAAACGCAATCAAGGTCACAAAGCAGCAGCTGATCTTCAAGCCAGCTAACATTCTTTTTGATTTAGGCCTCCTCCATAGAAGAATTTTTCCTTGAATGTGTAACCATGCTCTAAGCTTATTTCAAGATTTTATAATAAAGTGATCATTATACCAGCAAGTAGACCTTACTTGTGAATGTTTATGATTTCACACATGTGCAACTAAGATAACAGATAAACCAGTTTCTTAATTTTGAAAAAAAAAAAAAGAAAAGAAAGGATGGGGGAGCAAAAGCACTGTTACAGGGTAAAACCCACTTCTTAATTCATAAAATGATTTTCTAAGTGATGGTGGTTGATAGTAGATGAGATATGCTTTCTTTTTTAAGACAAGAGGCAGTGATGAGGTAAAATGGCTAGAGAATGACTTATGAAATTTCCCTTGTAGAGCTTTTAAAATTAGTAAGTAAACCTAATTATACTGTACCCACAATCAATTATGACAATATGCAATGATGACTGCTAAAATTCAGCAAATTTGCATTGTTTTTCAGAAGCTATTTTGGGCTACTTCATGATGGGTGTGAAACAAAGATCAGTCAATCAAATTAGGATAATGTTCATTTATAAGAATATGGGAAAAATAAAGTTGAAAGTGCACTTCAATCATAATTTAGAGAAATTATCTGGATTTGCCTACTCATTTCCATTCCTTGTATTCTAGATCAGACATGGTTTTATGTATAAATCTAAAATCACAATATACCATATAAAGAATTACTAATAGGAAATTATAAACCAAACCAAACTAAGCATGAAGAAAATCCTAATTTTGCCCTATAACTATCTGAAAATGTCATGAGAAAACTATAGCTTACACCATTAACTTTTAAATTACAATTTTTTCTTTGCAACCACATATGAAAGTGATCAATATGGATATTATATTGAGTGGGAGAAACTTCAAATATTCCCTAAAGATATTTTCAAACAAGTATTTTCTTTAGAGAAAAATTAAAGGTGAGCTAGACTTTCTTTAGCCTGAAAAATCTAATCTATAATACTGTGCAATTTAATGTTTAGATGCACATTAATTCTTTTAGCCATTTCTTCTTAGATATTCTTTTTTTGTTTTCATTATCTTACTCTGGACACATTCCAAGGTTTTCTACTACTTTCTTTGTAGTGGAGGCACATGCATTAATAATAATGATTTTTTTTATGAGCATAGCTGAATGGAATCTCACTTGTTTTTCCTTTTGCTGCAACCACTTTCCTGGACTGTCAGGGAGAAAATAAATATTTGTTACTTTTGGTAACAAAAAAAGTATGTGTGACTCAGCAACACATGGGGAGCAGATGTGTTGAGTAAGTGCCGACTTCTGTGCATCAAACCTGTCACTAAGCGTGGCTATAAATAGAAAATAACTAGAAAAGAATAAGCTGCAGCCCTGACTGCTCAACGGTATTGAAAGTTGAAGTAGTCAAGACTGGGATTCAGAAGTAAGAATGAGTCTGTCCTGTTCAAAACAGCTGTCCCTCCATGCACTGCCTCTCCACCCACAGTCTAAACAGTGGTGTCTCCTTTAGATGTTGCAACACTAGAGGTTCAAATGGTAGATGTTGTGCTTTCGATATTGCTGAATGTGCCTACTTACAATGACCTTTCAACCTTTTCCATTCTACCTGGTGAGAGCGGAACTGTCACTCATAACACTCTTGAATGGACTTGCTTTAGCACTATTCATAGTGGAGAGTATTAAAGTTTCTGAGCACAGTAAATGCTCACAAAGGGCTCTTTTGAATGGAGATCCGCTTAGCAAAGTGACACATTTTTTAAAATGAAATCATGCAGTTTGAGGATTGACCAGAAAACTTGTTTTGGATTAATAACACTAAGAATTCTAATGTGTAGAGTATAAAACAGGGCTGTGACTTGGACAGTTAGTGTCCTTTTTACAGGTGATAACTCCTGAAAACTACCATGTTTGATTCTGTTGTATGATTGCTTTTAAGATCTCTTAAGTAGTTTTGTTCTTCTTACATTAAGGAATTTTTTAATATCTCTTAAAATAAATCAAAATATTTTGCTTCTGTTGGTTACAATTTTATGAATAAACATTCCATAAATTTTAGAACTGTCAGAAGATAAAGGAGATCAATTTGAGAGATCTTAAGACTGCAGAATTACCCATCTTGAAGATGCTCAATCCACATTTGTCATTTGTATATTATAAAAAATGATTCTTCAGGGGCCGGAGCGATAGCACAGTGGGTAGGGCGTCTGCCTTGCACGCAGCCGACCCGGGTTCGATCCCCGGCATCCCATATGGTCCCCCAAGCACTGCCAGGAGTAATTCCTGAGTGCAAAGCCAGGAGTAACCCCTGAGCATCGCTGGGTGTGACCCAAAAAGCAAAAAAAAAAAAATGGTTGTTCAATATGGCATGCATAGACAGCTGTGTTTCACTTTTCCTTGTTACTTGGAACACTTTATGTCCAAAGATCATCAGATGATACTAGCAGTTCTCTTACATAGCTAACCAATATCAGAATAACATTCTTAAACTTTATCCCCAAACCTGATTTACGCAAGCAAGATAGTCTCATACAAGAGAATGACAGTTGTCTCTGCCAAGCTATCTGTTGGTCACTTCATGAGAAAGTTATTTTGTTATTAAAACCTATTAGAGAAAAGTTGAGACTAATATTAAAAGGCTATTTTTGTCTATTTAAGCATATTGCATAATTTACCTTCATCAATAAATCATATCTGGTCTTTAGATCCTGTAACTGTATGTAATTTTAAATCTGAAAAATAAGGCAAAATAAAATAAAAACAACGACTGTATTGTGATAAAACATATTTATTCTCTGAATCCAATTAGTAGAAGAGGCTTTGGTATCTTTACTGCGATGAAAATTTGATAAACAATTTTCTGTATTGTGCCAGTTAGAAAATGCTGATTAACACTTCTATTATTTAGGTAGGAGTTTCAGGTACAAGGCTGAATTGATTAGAGTAGCATTCTTTGCTTTTGCTCTCCCTTCTCTCTTTTACTTTTTCACCTGATTGCCAAGACTGCTTATTCACTGAAAATTACTCACACTTTGACCTCTTGTTTAAGAATGCCTTTTTGATAGTCATGGAAAGGACAGATAATTTGCAGAATGACCTAACTAAACTGCATAGCAAGGAAATATAACAGCCAACAGTTGTCAACAGAAAACACCATAGTTATTATCCTTGGAAGAAGAGTTTCTGTTTTTTAAGACACACAGATGATAGGCATTATATAAGCTTGTTATCAAACTGCTCTAAAGTTAAGGTGAATAAAACTTCATGTAAACACCATCCAAGAATAACTTTAAAAATTCCAGGTAAATCAAAACAAAAATACTCTTTATAAAAGTAAGGAATCTTTATAAATATATATATTTACTGATTTATTAGCCCCCAAATTCCTACTTCTTTTCTAATATGCAGTAAATTTCAGGTTTCCAATCTCACTTTTCTTTCCTTTTTCCTCTACCTTAGGCACTAAAATCTCTTCAAATGACTATATTTTATAGTTTAGTGAATCAATTTAAGAGTTGTATAAATCCTGTTTTGTTACTATCTGAAAGAAGCATAAGCCTCTAATTATAAAATATAATACAAAATAATTATCCAAGTATAAATTAATTATATACAGTGTGCAAGTATAGTCCACCATAATTATTGCTCCTAGCATAAAATTCCTGGTTCAAATGAAAACTATCACTTGCAGTGTTAATGATTATTTTATTCTTCTTTTAAAAATGAAAGCCTCTGTTTCTTCAGTACTTTTTTTTCTTAGCTCATTTTTATTTTAAGGGATCGATGCATGACTGAATCTTCCAGGCATGTATACATGTGCATTTTTTACCCTAATATTCTGTGGTGTATAGTATTTATCATCACTAGTTCCCCATGTTAAGAATTCTCTATAACTGCCATCATTTTGGAAATGTCATGACATTCATGGATCAATAAAATCCTTTCCCGGAGAGGATGAGAAATAGATGAAAAGAGCTCACTAAATTCAAACGCTTTCTTTTAAAGGTTCAATGGATGAGTAAGAGATTTGTATGAGAGTGATTTCAGGGAGGGGGGTGTTAGATGAGGGCAGGATAAAACTGACAAGGTAGGTTATAGTAGTGGAAGGATGGGTAAGAGATAGAGTTCAATTTGAGATGCCTGCAAGATTCCTCATCCTTGAGATTATTTTCCTTAGAGGAGCACAAGTGAAAGGATGAAGAAATCAGGATGATGCTATACAGAGCCTCTCGGTGACCAGCACGTCTCTGCAATTTACTAGACTCAACCAAGATATAATGAGGTGCTTTGTATGCGCTGTGTGTGAGAGAGAATCAGCTCACCAAATAACTTTTTTTTTTTCCTTTTGGTGGTGATTTACAGTCAGGGGGCAGTTTTGTGAATTTGAGGGAACATAAGGATGTTGGAAGCAGTGGTTGTGTGTCTGGGTACTCAAATAGAAAACAAGAAAGGATTTTGATGTCCGTGCCCTCAGTATCACCCTAGAGCAAATAAGGGAAGGGAAGAATTGTATGATAAAGACTGTGACATCAGAAGGATGAGCAAAGTAATTTTACAGTTATAGTTAGAAAATCATTAAAGTCTGATGTTTAATAGGTAGCTGAAATGAAGAAGGTAAGCAGAATGTCAAGGTCCTTTAGAAGAGCTTAAAGATTACAAAACAAATCAAAGGTTCTGGCAGCTTCTCTGATGCTTGCCAGTAGGAGAATACACAGAGCAGCAAGGTACGTAGGATTTCTCTTTCCTTTCCTTCAACAAAAGCAACCTTGAATGAGAGCAATGCAGTGTGGGCAGTGATTATGCTACCACATATATGTGGCAAGAATGCACTCCATTCTCCAAAATCAGAAATACTTTTATATTTTTATTTATTTTTATTAATACAAAAGTAATAATAGATCAGAAAGAAATAAAACGGGGTCAAGGTGAACCAAAAACTTAATTCCAAAATTCAATAAGGTTTACTCCCAGATACAAAATTAGTATTCTTCAATTACGTCCTAAGCATTATAAAACACATGCTCTCTTACTAATTAATAGAATATTGATTAATTATGTGTTACAAATTAAGTTACGACATGATAGAACAAGTTAAAATATTAACAATTGGGTTAGAATTAACTTCTAATTCTCTAAGACATAATAAATATAGATAATTTTTTTCATTGTCAACAGTAAGCAGTACAATTTTCACTTTCTGAAATGAATCCAAAATTTATGTTTTGAAATTGTAAGAATGATATCTTATCCCCTATTTCTTCATTAAAAATTAAAATATAAGAATTTTATTAGGAGTATTCATCTTATTAGAATCACTAATATATATCATAAATAAAAATATGCTTAAAAGGTTGCATATTTAGTTTAAGCAGTTATATAAGATATAAGAGCTTAACTTTGATGAGTATGTATATTTTGTTTCTTAACTTCTTAATCCGGAAATTATATTTTCAGAATTTTCTAATGAATAATGATGCATTTTAGAGTTGCAAAATTATCTACTTTTTTTGGATGGGGTTAGAGAGATAGTATAGCAGGTATAGCCCTTGCGTTTCCTGTGGCTGATCTATGTTTGATTCCCAGTACCTTATAGAGTTCCTCAAGCCCTGCCACAAGTGATCTCTAAGCTCAGGTACAGAGATAAGCCCTGAGCACAGTTGAGTGCTGCCCAAAAACAACAACAAAAATTAACTTCTGCAGTCTTGGGAAAGTGGATGTAAAACAGCAGCCATTATTCTCTGAAGTTCATTTTGTGCTCAAAAGCCCTTGCAGACATGTAAAAGAGTATGTGGCAGCTCACAACAGTTTCTCTGTCCTCTACTAAATGTCTAGCTCTTCTTGTTTACTGGTCTTTTGGCCAAAAATGAACCCAATGCTACCACTTAATGTATAGCTATGGTCGCACTGGTGTGGTATCTATATAACTCACAGTTTTCCCTAGATAACCCAATGAACTCCCTACTGGAGGATGCACCCTGCAGGTTTGAAGTGTGTGACTCAGCAGACTGGTACATCTATACCACTGTCTTTGAATTTCTCTTTCTTTACTACCTGAACTCCTCACATATTGAGCTGAACGTATTTACCAACATTTACTTGAAACTATTAGTAACTCTAGTTATCTGACTGACACAGGCATCTAACTCTATAGTTACCGGGTGCAAATAACCATGTAGATTATATTACTGATCGCAATTATTTAAAGCATAATCCACCTGCCAACACTCTCTCTCTCTCTCTATCTCTTTCTTTCTCTGTCTCTCTCTCTGTCTCTCTCTGTTTCTCATGATGATCAAACCATTGTTTTGTCAAATGAAATGTAGTGGTCATGAAAGTGAGCAGTTTCAATCTTAAGTCTTGAGATGCCAGCTTCAATCCACTCCCTGTTCATCACTGTACAGTTTGCCAAGAATAGAAAATAATTCAAAAAATTCTATGTTCCTTGAAAAAACCACTCCAGATGCTCTGAAGATCCACATTCTGAAGCAGAAGTACTGGTTCATAAATATCTGTGGATCATAATAACTGAGCTTTTGTGGCTAATGGCACAACTGTGCAGTAATATAGGAAATAATGTAGGAATATAGGAAGTGAATTATTTACTCTTTATCGATTTAAGATATTAATCATAGTAACGATTTTTAAGTTGTTTATTTTTCCCCAAAAAATCATGGCTATTGCAGTATTTCTTGTCCCATGGTCATATTCAGAATTCCCATCAAAATTTGGAAGTCTAGGGGCTGGAGAGGCAGAACAGCAGGTAGAACTCTTGCCTGGCATACGGCTGACTCCAGTTTATCCTCAGTACTGCCTACAGTTCCCTGAGCCACCTAGAATTGATCACTGCGTGCAGAACCAGGAGTAAGTCCTGAGTACTGTCAGGTATGGTTCTAAATCCCACCCCTGAAAAACAAACAAACTTCGAAGTCTATTTCACCTTACTTAAAATGGGTGGTTATTATTACCAGTAGTATAGAATTGAAGATGAAGATGATTTGTGATATTCAACATTGTTTTATATTTTGCTCTCAGGACTTTTACCCTTATAACTGATCCACCATTTTCTAAGACTACGTCAAATATGTGGAGGGGGCATTTATTCTGTTGAATATGACAAGCTCCAGTCTTATTAACCACTCACAATTAACATTTCAGCTGGCACAAGCATTAACTTCAAGTGACTTTATCCATTACCCTTTAAGGCTTCCAACTGAATCCACACATATACATAGAGAAAACACATCCCCATGGTATCTTTGCATTTTTAACATACAGACTTCATTAATATCACACATAGGTTTGGGACAAACTTATTTTATGGAGTCATAGTAAATGAAGCAATAAGAAACTGTGTGTCAATAATGAATATAGATTTGAAGTCGCAGATGTTTGTGACATGCCTTTGTTTGGAAGATTGATTAGCTATACTCCTCTAATTAAAGTAGGGCAAATAATGTTAGTAATGTTTTTCCTAACGTTTCCCCACCAATTATATAGAAATATTATGCTATACTGTTTTTGCAGCACAAATACACCAAAATTACTTCTCAAACTATTTTAAGCTTTTATAGTGTATTTTTAATTGTATATGGAGTGAAATTTTGAGACCACTGAACAATCAGTAGAAATGGCCATAATCACAACATAATTTTATTGGAATAGAAGCACATAGAGGAACTGATATCTTGAAAAGCATTTTTTCTATACATCTGTCTTATTATGATCCTAAGCAATAACATAAATAGTTAAATCTCATATTATTCTTTAACAATTAAATATATAATTTAATTGTATGAAATTTAAAATATGTAATTAATTTTTTTTAAATATTGGGCCAAGAAAATAGTTTAAAGGGTAGTGTGGGAGGCAACACATGGATCATTCCAAGTTAGCACTGTGGGAGCAACCTTTAAGCATGGTGCAGGGAGCAGCCCCTGCACCAACAGTATGATTCAACAGTGCCCCCTCATAGTCCTCTGAATTTTTACTGATTTTCACATTTATTTTTGCAATAAGTTATTGTATGGAATATATTATAGGATATAGACAGGAGTTTTTGTTTTCTATAGACTTCTCTAGCAATAGAATCTTGGTTAACTCTAAGTCACAGCTGATAAAATGCTAAAATTTACTTCTGTAGGACTTTTAAAAATAAATTAAAAAATAATAAAAGTAAATTAGTTTAATAAACTTGTATTAACATTTTTAGATATATAGTTGAATTAAGCTAATCACAGAGCATAAAGATTTCATGGACTAGATATTGGATTTATTTTTTTAATTCTTTTCTAATATTGAGATAATTGTTTTAAGATTTTTTTAAAATAAGGTGTCATAATTGTACATAGGATATCACCCTAATATGGCAGTGGTGTGTGCAGTAGATTGTAAAGAAAGACTGATATAGGGAGGATGGTTAAATGATCTAGAAGTATAAGTGATATTGTGATAGAGTTGGGTAAGTGTCTTAACAGCTGAGAATTAACACTGGCAAAGGATTGGAGTGTCAGAAGTGGTTGGAGAGAATAGGATGCTTTGGGATAGTTTTCATTTGAGTACTTTTACTGCTTTGATTCCTTTGAGTATAGTGAATAGAACATAAGAGCAAAATGAGAGATAGTAATTAAAAGTTAGATTATTCTAGCCACCAGAACCATGAATAATACATCACAAAATTTGAACTTCATTTGCTAATTTTAAGTTAAAATGGAATTATTGAAGGATTCGAGTAGAAAAACATTATCAATTCATGTGTTTGTGTTCATTGAATTATATTGCTAATATATGATTGAACTATGTACTGACTGTAAAAGCACATCTAAATGCAAATTATTGAAACTATTATCTGAGGTTAAAGGGTTTATTGTTGCTCCAATAGTGTTGAACTAAATATCAAATCTGTTTCTCTTGTATGCTTGTGCTTATGCACATATCATGTGTCAGTCCACAGTTTCAAAAGATATTAATATAATGTGATCCGGATTTGTTTTATTCAAGACTGTTTGAACCAGAAACATTTGGTTAGTATGCAGATAATACTTCCCTTTTCAGGTGCCATTTATGAATCCGCAGTTTAATTCTTCCATTTTAATGAAGTGCCATGTTATTCTTAATTGCTGTATCCCAAGATTCTCTTACAGACTTTCACAAATTAGTTAAAATCATTACAAAAATCAGTATAGGACCTTTGTTTATATGTCAATATATATTTTTTTAATAAATTGAGGCTTGTACTATTTCTAAATTATGAAATTTAGAATTTATGTAACACTTGCCAAAATGGTCAAAAACCTATCTAGACAGTAGCATATTTCTGTCCTTATCACAAATACCATTTCCATCAAAGGGTAGATAACTTCGTCACACATAACAACCATCCTTATATTTTGTTAAACTCTTTGCTATTTATCCATATTAAGGTGCCTTCTATGAACTATAAGAAATCTACTCCCTTTAATATAATTAATTGTATTTAGGTTTTACAATACATAGGAAGCCCCGACAGTACTTAAAATTGAACATCCTTATTGATGAGAATATTTTCTCATTTTGTTGACCAACATCAATAAGATTGTCATTTGACTCTGTTTGGTAGTGTAATTGATGTCACAACTCAACCCCCAAATTATTTAAGTTTTACCCATATGAAAACATTTGCCTCAAATGCTAAAATACTAATTAATATTCCTTCAAATATTATTCATCAGAAGATGCATTGTATTTCACTGTGTATTTATACCACAGTTTTTTTATTCATTCATCTGTTGGACACTTGAGTTGCTTCCATATCCTGGCCATTGTACTAAGAGCTGCAGCAAACATATATATTTTTTTCAAGTTACTGTTTATGTGTTTTGGAGGCAGGTACCTAGAAGTGGGATAGATAGGACAAATAGAAATTCTGCTCCTACAGCTTTGGGAAAACGTTATATTGTTTTCCATAGAGGCTGGATAGTCTCACCAGTGGTGACTGTTCTTTTCCTATGTTTTAGACATTTGCCTTCTCATTGGAGTGAGGTGATAACTCACTGCTTTGATTGGGCTTCTTTGAAACTAAGAGATAATGAACATTTTTCATATGCTTATTGGCCATCTATGATTTCTTCGTGAAAATGTCTATATATCTTTTCTCTGTGTTTTTCATGGGCTCTTGGTGGATAATCTTTGTGAGTGCTTTAGAGATTTTGAATGTTAGTCCTTTATCTAAATTATTTTGCATGAATGTCTTCTCCCAGTCATTTGGTTATCTTTTTAACTTGGACTGAGTTGTTTTTTTTTGCTTTTTTTTTTTTTTGCTGTGCAGAAACCTTTCAATTTCATATAGTCCCACTTGATTACTCTTGTGATATTAGTGTCTACCAGCATGTTTATATTCACTTGGAAATGAACCATTGAATCTAGAATGTAAAGTTGTTTGAGGCAGAATGTCCTGACCCCACGGCAGGATCTCTTCACTGGGGCACCTCGGAGGGGGGCAGGTTGAGTCTCTCTCCCTGCCCCAAGCAGAACCCCAGCAGCCAAAAAACCTCCAGAACCTAACAACCACCATCACACTCAAGGCCACTCTCCACATGCTTGGATGAGCCTCACCCAAGAGGGAACTGGCCTGAAAAACCCAGATATGTGGGCCCTATGACTGAGATCTCCAAGCCTGCTCAGATTGGAGACTATAAACTAAATATATCTTGCTCAATCAGAGACTATAAACTAAAGCTCCCAGAAGAGAGCAATGCAGAATATCCCGGATCGTGCAACTTCTCACACTCTAGCCCAATTACGTACCAAAAGTAGCACACATTTGTTTGGTTTTAACATACTTGCTTGTATTTTCTTATATACAAGCGTAAATGGCTCCAGAATGAAATACAACAAACTTCACACACTTCCCTCTTATTGTTGGGGAAAGGTGGTTGGTGGATGGGGTTGGTGTTTGAATATTATCTATAATGAACTACTGTGAGCTACTTTTATGAAAATAAAATATATAAATATTGCAAAAAAAAGATTGTTCTAAATTTTTCTACAATCTCTTCTTTGGGAATTTTCTTCTCATTTTGGTTTTTCCAAAATTCCATCCTATGTCTACTTAATCCAGAGAAAGATCACTGCTTACAGGAGGGAGTGCAATGATGGACGTTGCACTACCAGCATTTAGAAATCTATTTAGCAACCTCCAGCAATGCAAAGAGCTTAACTTCGTAGAAATAAAGATTTCATATCTTATTTTCAACATGGTTAAAATTTAAAAGAATTTAGTTTTAATTTATTAGTGAAATGTCCAGTCTTTTAGTCAGGTCATATCAATATAAAACGTGCTTTCCTTTGAACATCAGTTAAAATATATTAATTATAATAAATGTCTCCAAGACATTATCAATAATGCTAGTAGGTGATACTTAATCTCTTTGAGTGTTTTCTTTCTGTATGCTTGTCTTCTGTCATGCCTGTCTTCTGTCATTCCTGTTTGACATGAGAATCTTAATGCTTCTTGTACTTATAGTTTATATATCATATGGCTTTAAAAGTTTTGTTGGGAAATCCATTCCACCTAATCTCCAAAGCTATAATTCAGTGTCAAATACCATCTATTTAAATCTAAATTATATTTCCTGCTCTATTATTTATTATTAGTTTATAGGAATCCAAGACATGAACCTATTGAGCTTGTAGATTATAGAAAAAATGTAGTTCTTTAATGAGACCTAACACTTTTCTTTAATATCTACTTGTATTTTTTGTAAGAAATTTTAAAATATAAATAACAGTCCTATAGTTCATTTACAATCTTTTTCACTTAAAATTCTTTCTTAAAAGTTTTCTAGACTTTCTCTTTAAATTTTGAATAAATATTGTAATGTATTTCCTTTTTTTTCTTATATTTAAAGAAATGTTCTTAGTGTTTAGAGTAACCATGTCAACTTATTTTCTAGGTATAGTTATTATTACAACATACTTATTAGCAAAGCTGCTTTTCATGTTTGAGAAGTGTTCCAAAACATCTGTTTATTCAGTCTTTCAGTGGAGGCCAATGATCTCATTACCACAATTAGAAAAAGAAAGAAATTAAGGGGTATTAAAATTTTACAAACAAGGAAAATAAAATGAAATCATCAAGTTCTTTCCAGGATGACTTGATGATCACTGTCACTGTCATCCCATTGCTCATCAATTTGCTCGAGCGAGCACCAGTAACATCTCTCATTGAGACTTATTGTTACTGTTTTGGGCATATCCAATACACACGGGTAGCTTGTCAGGCTCTGCTGTGCGGGCTCCATACTCTCGGTAGCTTGCTGGGCTCTCAGAGAGGGGCCGAGGACTGGAACACGGGTTGGCTGCGTGAAAGGCAGACGCCCAACCGCTGTGCTATGGCTCCAGCCCGACTTGATGATCACTGGACATTATTTTCTTTGCAACAATTGGGAATTTTGAAAGTAAGAGGCTGTCTGTGGATAAATAGGATGGGGAGCCACTTATAGAGGAAAAAAAAAATCCAGAAAGCTTTAAGTATCAAGTATGCTGGACCAACTATTGGGATATGTGGAGTCTTAGATACACAGCAAGTTTAGTCACCAGAATTGTTTTCTGAATTTGGAAAAATTTCAGGTACTGGGGAAATCAGGACAAAAGACACTGAAATATTTTGCATTAACTTTTGTGTCTTCTAAGGATCATGACCTATTAGGAAAGTGGGTGACCTTAAAATATTTCTGGACTATTAGTCGTGACATCTGAAGATTTTCAAACTTTGTAGGGATCCGAATTTTAGGAAACCCTTAGAGACAGAGGTTGATCATCAGTATTATTTATTTTTAGTAAAAGAAACAGCCTATAACCAAATTAAAATGAATCACAAGTGGATGTATTAAGATTTCTTAATGCAGCCAATACAAAAAAACCCATTTATATCTCTGATCCAGAAGGATGTAAAAATTAAAATGTTTAAATTGTGGGAATTTTTCACAGTACACAAAAATCAGTTGTCTGAAAATGATTATGACAGAAACAAGCAATGATCGTACACTGAAAATATAGTCCTTGAAAAAATATACTATTTAGGTAATAAGGATATACCACGGTCATGTAAAACTTGAACATGTAATTTGTTATAAAACTTTTTAATTGTACCATCAATTCATCAAACTCAATACAATCCCTATTTCTGAAGTCCCTATTTCTGTTAGGCTGGTCTAAAATTTACTGCAAGTGCAATTAAAAAGCGCACCCAAGTAACCAAGTTCCTCTCTCCAGCCAACCTCTTATTTTCTCTTGAATATCTATCTCCTCAGATTTCTCTAAGTAAAACTATTTTCCTTTAGAAAGAAAAATAAGTAAATAACGAAAGCTTGTAAAATAAATTATAAAACTGTAGGATTTAGAGTTGACAGAAAAATTCTGAATGATTTCACTTATTTTTGGAATAAGCATATTCCATGTGAAATGCAAAACAAATGAAAGCAATATGAAAAAGGAAAAGAAGAGAACAGACAAAGCCAACACAGTCTAAAACAAACTCTTGGGTTTTCACAGCAACACTGAGGGTACCAGAATATATGAAAGGAAAGGACCAAAGATGAAGGGAATCCAGAGAACTGTTGTGTAGGTACATTGGCACTTTGTTGGTGGGCATTATGGGGTAACTACCACGTGAGCAGGTGTGAAACTGTATTCCTAAAACATTCAGTGTTGGGAACTAAATTTTTCCTCAATTGAAAGGATAAAGATTGTAAAAAACTAAGGCACGCCGAGGGGCGTGTGCACTCGCGAGCTCTCTGAGCGGCTCTGTCTCACCGCCCGTGTTCAGTGCTCTGGAACCGCTGTGTGTGGCTGTTGGTCAAGGGCAGGCGATGGAAAAAAGAACGAGGACCAAGCTGATTGCTGATTAGTTACCGATTATTCAATCTTCCATCTTTCTCATCTCCCACACTCCTCGCTCCATCCTCTCTCTGGATCTACTGCTGCTCCTGTCTCCTTCACTAGTCTCTCCCCCTACTTGTTTCTCTCCACCTTGCCCTCTAGGCTACACAGAGCCAGGTAGCAAAATCAACATAAGAAAGCCCTTCCTGAGGGCTGGGAGGTAAAATACCTCTTAAGGTTTATCTCCTTTCCTTTGTCCAAGAACTTATTCACATCTGAATACTAGTTATTTTTGTATGGACATGGGAAGAGATACATTGAGACTTGCAAGGCAGCTCTCCTGGCAACATCTCGACACAGACTCAGACTACAGCACTCAGGCCAGATTAATCATTCTTAACCCTAGCACGGTCCAAATCTAGTTATCATTGTTTGGATCATGACAGCATTTGTCCATGACCAAGCCCTTAATTTATAGTTAAGCATTAGGCACTTTGGCCAAGCCCATCTCGATGCCAAGGTAGCACACAACTAACTCCCTGCTTGCCCTGGATCCGCCCTGTCCCTTGTCGGGACCCTGCTTCTGGGGGTGCTAGGAAGTAAGGGCAGCTGAGGCTTAGGTCAAGAGAACAGATGCCCAGGAGGAAAATATCATGTAGAGTCAAATGACTCCCAGGTTACAAAAGCATAGCATTTGCTAAGTCTTCCTGTGCCCATACAAAAAGGACATGGCTCTGAATAAACCATGCAAAAGACACAAGGAGAAGAGAAAAACAATATTCACAAGTTAACAGAACCCTAAGAAAGAAGCTACAAATAAGCACAGAGGAATGGGAGCACTGTGATGGTTGTTACCCAATAAACCTTAACTATCAGAGGTATGTTATCCTACAAAAGATGAAAATTCATAGGGTAACCTGGCTCATTTTTGGTTTATCCCTAGATCCACCCCATTTACTGAGAGTGATCCCAGCTGTCTGTTGACTGCGATCCCTAGCACAATAACAAAATTCTAGCAACACAACTGAAAGTGTTAGATCCCTTCCCAGCTAGCACTTCAAGTTTCTGAGCGTGGCCACGGTAGTGTATGTTTCCCACTCAGTACAACAAACAAAAAGGAGGTGAAGAGAGGTGGGGGATGAGGGGAAAGGAAAAAATTTAAAAGAAAAGAATGTGTTAAAATAAATAATAAAAATTTCAAACTTATTCTATGAGATACAGAAGTAAATGGGCTGGAGCAATAGCACAGCAGTAGGGCATTTGCCTTGCACGTGACCGACTTGGGTTTGATTCCTCCGCCCCTTTCGGGATAGCCCGACAAGCTACCGAGAATATCTCTCCCGCACACAGAGCCTGGCAAGCTACCTGTGGCGTATTCAATATGCCAAAAACAGTAACAAGTCTCACAATTGTTACTGGTGCCCACTTGAGCAAATCGATGAGCAATGGGATTATAGTGATAATGATAGTGTAAAGTAAACAAGACTATAAATAGTAAGAAAATTTGTTGTCACAAAATGATAGAAAATTTATGATTAAATACAAGTGCTTAGAATCAGGTCTTTGCATATCTGAGTATGTGATTTGTAGAAAAACTGTCAGGTTCATTAATGATAAGATTACCTTTGCAGTATTTGGTGCTGTGCCAGTTGGTACCCTTATAAGAAATAGCTGCACTGCAATATATCACTATTTTATTTACACCAGATGTTAAATTGATTTCTAAAAGAAGATTTTTGTTGTTGGTTTTTGCTTTGGGAGCCACATCCAGCCATGCTCAGGGGTTACTCCTAGATCTGCACTAAGAAATCACTGCTGGCAGGGCACAGGGGACAGTAGGAGTTGTCGGCGATCAAATGTAGGTTGGCCGTGTACAAGACAAGTACCCTACCCATTGTTCTATCTTTCCAGCCCCTCTAATGGAAAATCAAAGAAATGCAATCAGTAAAACAATCAATCTTTTAGAGGAAAATGTATAACACTCTCTGTAGTTTTGGACACAAGAGCTCTAACCATAAAACTGGATAAATTTTAAAATGTGATAATTGCTTCTATTGATTATAAAATACCATTAAGAGAGTTTAAAAGCAAACTACATAATGGGAGAAATAATTAGCAATAGGATATATGACAAATAAATCCAAATAGATGTTTTAACTTATATCAAGATAGATAGTACAGCTGGTAAGATAGTACAGCTGTTAAGTGCTTGTCTTGCCTGTATCAAATTAGAGTTTAATCCCCAGCACCCTGTATGAACATTCCCAGACCCTGCTAGGAGTGATCTCTAAGCTTAGGTCCAAGGAGTTAGCCCTGAGCACAACTGGATGTGGTCCCCAAATATAAAATAAACTAACAAAACAACAAAAGAATAATATTAGTAAAACACTTCTGCCCTGCTCCTGAAAATATAGGTTATTATAATCAATTTTTTAGTTTTATAAATTCATAAAATTAATTTTATTTTTGTTTAAGCAATTGTGATTTAAAATACTGCTAATGATAGGGTTTCATGCTCATAAGATAATTGCTTTTGAAAATTGTCCAAATCAGCTAAAGTTCATTCTGCCCCTGATTATGACCCAACTACCCCTCCTATGTATATATCACTAAGAAGTGTACATATATTATGTTCATATTGTTATTAATAAAAATAATCTTTAAATTACCTCCCTACTTATTTGCAGAGAATTTAATACATGATTCTTCAGTTACACAATGGATCACAATGCTGCAGTTATACTGGAGAAATACAGTATACACAACAGCACACAATAAATCATCATTTAATCACTTTATATATGGTTCAGATTAATTTTTATATTACTTGTAGGCTAATTACAGGTAACTTTCATAAGACTGAGTATTCTAATTTATTCTCAATTAACATAAATAAATTGAAAATGTGCATTTTCCCCCTATTTCAGTAGATATATGAAGCATAAGATGCCACAGTGCCTGGTATAATCAGTTTGAATAATGGAACGTCTAGGTTTAGATGATCTTTGTTCAGTGGTACTACTGTATTCCCAATCTTAAAATTACATGTGCATGTTAAATATTTTAAATACTTTCATTGCACGATATCCATTGCATGCATAAAATCTCATAGATCATAGGTATAAAGCTCAAATAGTTTCCACGAAGCAAAACATCTTTATAGTCAACCCCCAAATAAAATAGCTTAACATCATAAGATTTCATAGCTCTCGTTTTTTACTACTTACTTAGCCACATTTTTCAATAATTATCATTGTACAGATTTTGGACATTGTATGTGGTTTAGTCTGGTTTTGAAATTAATACAAACAAAATAATATCCTGTTTACTGTTTATGGCTTATTTTACTTAATAAGATGTATCAGTTGTGTTTTCTGTATCAATAATATTATCTATGTGGTCAACTAAAATATTTTTCCTAATAACTATTATTATGAGTTACTAGGATATTCTTCATTCAGTTGTGATGGATTATTTTTTTACATTGAAAGAATAAATATTAGAATCTTAAGAATTATTTGTTTCTTAAGAATTGCTTTTATCTGTGCCTTTTCCTTTCAGCTCTTTGATATTTTCATATTAAAGTAATACCCATTATACAGTAAATTTTTTCTTGTTTGAGTCTGAAGGACAAACTTTCTAAGGGAGAGATTATTTTAAAATTTGTACTTTCAGCAAATACAATACTGATACAGTGAATGTGCATATATATGCATGTGTAGACTATATGTGCAATGATTATCAATCAGGACATTAAAACAATGTATAGACATTAATAATGTCCTAATAATAGGACATTAATACAATTGTAACTATTATAAGGTGTTGCAAGCATCTGTGGGGAGACCAACCATGTTGCTAAGTATCGTACAACAAACAGGGCAATCTCTAACAAAAAATAATTGATGTCCTTACTATTTCTATTTATTTGCCATAATTATAGCTATTCTATATGTGCATATTTTAATTGGCTTATGCATGTTTAAGTTAATCAAGCTGGTGCTGTCATTTATATTAATTTTGTGGTTTAATGTTTATGGGGATTATGTACTTTGATAGTTTGATTTAGAGAGAAATTCAAATCTACTTTAGGTTCAAGTCTATTTAGAGTAATTGGATAAGAGTTAATTCATTCAAAAATCCCAAAGGAAATCGTGTTTTTGTGTTCTCTCTTTACCTACATGTATGGTCATATCTGTCCCCTCTTTTGAGCTTTCAGTCTTGTGAACAACCATTAGTTATAAGCCCTACTAGAGACTTAAAGCATTACGCTCATAAAATCCAAGATTCTTCATTAAGAAAAGAGAAAACCTTTTCAATTTTACTACTGCCAAATTATCAACATATATATTTCCCCTCATAACTTGGTTCCTAATGATTTCTCATAATTTTAACTTAAATATTGGCTATGTAGTTAACTGTATATTTAACATTTTTATCCCTTGGGGCTGTAGGAATAGAATAAAGGGTAGGTTGCTTACCTTGCACGTGGCCAACACAGGCTTGACCCCAATCCTTTCTCAGTGCACCCCATATTGTCCCTAAAACATATTAGGAGTGGTTTTCTGAGTAATGAGCTTGGAGTAAACTTGAGCGATGCTAGATGTGAACCCAAAACAAACAAAACAAAACATTTTTATCCCACATTTCCAAATATTTGAGCACAATAGAAAGATTTCAAGTTACTTATATATTATGTTGCTGTGAACAGGAATCATTCCACCATTTAAAGTAAATATCTGGATGGAGCAGTAGTATAGCAGGTAGGATGCTTGCCTTGCATGTGGATGAGTGGATTCGATTCCTGGCCCCCCATATGGTTACCCTGAGCCTTTCAAAGAGTGATTCCTGAGCACAGAGGCAGGAATAAGCCATAAGCTCAGTCGGGCACCCAAACCAAAAGATAACTGCCCTACCCCCACAAAAAGTAATAAGATAAATACCTGTAATTTTGTAAATAATTTCAGGTAAATATCTTATATTTTGACTTAGCTTATATTTGGCATTCTACTTACCATTTCATGAGAATTCTTTTCTAACAAAGTATAGCTATAATGAAAAATAAAGAGAAAAGCAGCCCTGATTAATTTCTTGAGTTGGAACCATTTTGCCAGTGTTCTATGATGAACAGAGTCATTCTCAGGCTTTTAAAAAATCTCTCAAGGTTTTCACCTTGAAATAAAGAGCATGTGTAATTTATCTGAGTTTTTTTTTTTTACTGTTCTAAAAAATTTTCAATTGTACTAAATAACTTTTTCCTCAGACTAGAGCAATAGCACAGAGGGTAGGGCATTTGCCTTGCATGCGGCCAACCCGGGTTCGATTCCTCAGTCCCTCTCAGAGAGCCAGGCAAACTACCGAGAGTATCCCACCTGCACGGCAGAGCTTGGCAAGCTACCTGTGGCGTATTCTATATGCCAAAAACAGTAATAACAGGTCTCACAATGGAGACATTACTGGTGCCCACTCGAGCAAATTTATGAGCAACAGGATGACAGTGATACAGTGAACTTTTTCCTCCTTATGAATTTCTGTTACTCCTATAAAATCCAAATAAACCTAGCCTTGTTACTATTTAATTTCTTCAAAATATGAGAAAATGAACACTTTGTTTCAGTAATAAGATTTTTGAGTTACCAGCAATTAAAAATGTATAGCTCACTAAAGAATGGGAAAATAAAATTTAACAAATTAACTGAAAAAATAGGTTTGGACAGTTAACAACCAAACCAGTTTTGGGCCAGACATGTAATGCTATTCAGAGACGAACGTTGGACTAGAGAAGTTACCGACTGGATTCCATGGGACATGAAAATACCACGTGGCCGCCCACCAACAAGATGGTCGGACTTCTTCATCAAGACCCTGAATGAATGATTTGAGGCTCTTCCTTTCCTGGAGTGAGCAGATATCATTAGTCTACACTAGCATGCAACAGGGACAAATGGAGACATTATTGGCGCCTGCTAGACAAAATCAAAGATCAATGGGAAGACAAGTGATACAAGTGATACTATTTCAAGGAGGAAGCCAAATGACTGGAATTGTTCTACATTAATCAGGCTGTCCATCAAATCTGAATCTATACACAATCAATTGGTATTTTCTTTTTTTTTTCTTTTTGGGTCACACCCAGTGATGCTCAGGGGTTACTCCTGGCTTTGCACTCAGGAATTACTCCTGGCAGTGCTCGGGGGACCATATGGGATGCTGGGGATCGAACCCGGTCAGCTGCGTGCAAGGCAAACGCCCTACCCGCTGTGCTATCGCTCCGGCCCCCCAATTGGTATTTTCTTAATGTATCTTAGGTTTCTTCTTTTCTCAGTCTTCTGGCGTCTGTGATCTAATGACCACCACAAAATCAAGTACACTATGTATTCTCCTGAAATTTTAGAGGAAGAAGGAAAGCAGTGAAGAAAGTTCTGTTTTCAGTGAATACTGAAAAGAAAACATTCTAGAAGGGCCCTTCTGTGGAGAACCTGAGTTTTCCCAGAGTTCACACACTGTATTTTGTTTGTCTATGAGGACATGGCAGAGAGTTGTCCCTGAAGAGAGCAAAGTAGAGAGTCTCTTGCCCCCGAACCTGGCTGTCTTCCCCTGGGCCCTTTGGAGGGGGTGGGCTTCAGTTTCCCTCCCTGCCCCTAGCAGAGATTCCACAGCTGAGGACCTCTGGAGCCTAGCCACAGCCATGCTCAAGTCCCCTCTCCATACATTTGGAGGAGCCTCACGCATGAAGGAACCAGCAGAAGAACCCAGGTGTGTGATACCCGGGGCTGAGACCTCTAAGCTTGCTTGGATCGGGACTGGGCCTCTTCTGCCCAGATTCCCCATCTTCCAGTAGCTAGGAGGTCACACCCAGGGACTGCCCCCAGCACCATGTAATCCCACCAACAGCCAACATTCAGAGACTTTAAAACCAAGCTCCTGGACGTGGCCTCTCGACATCTTATGGCCTCGTTATCCCTCTGGGAGAGACTGGCAAGCTACCGAGTTTCCTGCCTCCATGGGAGAGCCTTGAAAACTCCCCATGCCAATTCATATGCCAAAATCAGTAACAATGATGGGTCTCATTCCCTTGACCCTAAAAGAGCCTCCAGTGCTGCACCATTGAAAAGGACGAGTAAAGAGAGGCTTCTAAAATCTCAGGGATAGAACGAATGAAGATGTTACTGAGACCGCTCGAGAAATTTGACGATCAACGGGATGATGATGATGAGGACTTGGCAATCATTTCCACTTTAGCTATACAGAGTCCCTGTTGGTTGTGACTGTCTCCTCTTGAGCTTGCTTACCTCTTCACTCTTAGGAACATCTAGTGATACCAGCCGAATTTCATTCTCCTGGAATTGCAAAGCTTTGTCTCCCTCACATCCCTCCTTGGTTCAAAGATCAAATTTAAATGCTTTCAGCCACTCACTGCATTGAGAGTTTACAGGATATATTCTTCTCTTGCTTTGGAGAACAGACCTGTCAAAGCTGTGGTAGAAAAACCAAAGGGGTTGCTGGTACTCTGGAATTGGCTTTGCAGGTGAGCAGCTTGCTTCAGATCTTCTTGCAAACACATTAATTCAGGTTTAGTTATGCTAAAACCTTGAAGGGCTGCCCTTTTAAAATTAAGTCTGCACTTTCACACAATTATTCGCTGAATATAAATTGTAGTTAGGTCCTAACTAGAGTATTGCCACAGCTGAGAGAATAGTTAAGCGCAATTAACTTAGTCTGAAAAACTGCCCAAGGCATGGAGAAAGTAGAAGTTTATGCGTGTTTTACTTTGCAGGTTGTCAGAGTATTCTTGTGGCTAAGTACTATAGCCTAACAATAATTAATAAAAGCTTGTTTTTATTGTCATGTGGGATTGTTCCACTACCAAATGGGCTTATCAAAGAAATTTGGGGATTCAGAACTTGTACTTTACAATGATCCAGTTAGGTGTCAGAGAGATCACATAGTGGATAAGGAGTTTGGTTTGCAAGTGGCAGATCCGATTTTGATCTCAGGCTCTGCATATGGTTCCCCAAGACTAGCCAGGAGTGATCTCTCAGCATAGAGCAAGAAGTAAGCCCTGAACAGAATACCACTGGGGGAAGCTGAAACAAGCAAACAAAAGAAACAATGACTTGATTCAGTTATTGATATGTTTAAATATTCATTGTTGGCCTCATATCATGTTTAAATTTATATAAACAACTTAATAACATTTCAGGCTACTTATATGCAAGTCATTCAACCATTCTTGGTTCTACAAAAATGTCATTTTCTCACAGTTCAACCTAATAACTTTGATTTTTTAAAAAAAAAAGACTTAATTTTATTTTAGTGTTCAAGATATATTAATCACTGAATTATACCTCTGATAAATAGTACTAATGTGAAAATGGCTCATTTGAAATCTTGTAAAAGCCAAAGAACTTGGGTCACATTTTTCTTTGATGGGTGATCTCTTTCAGTGAGAAGACATACAAAGCCAGACATTCTGATGGTGAGGATCTTCTTGTAAAGTTTTTTTTTTTCTTACTCTAGCTTCTCTCTTATGAAAAGTCATCTCTCTGTTCTAAGAGTCTTGCATTAGATAAGAAAATTCTTCAAAGTTTTACTTGGACAGAGTTCTTGAGAAGAACTGATCTTGTCTTTCCATCATTTCTAAACTGAGTACGCTTGAGCAGCTAGAGCACCAGGCCACTTCACTAGTCTGATCTGTCAATGGTAAGCTACATCTCTGAATCAAACTGAGTTTTTCTTAAACCTATGCTGTGAGTGAATACGTTAAATAGCCTTTTGCAGAAGCAATTTCATCATGTTAAAGTAGAACTTGTACCAACTGTATCATAAGACCAGTGTGATGATTAAAGATATAAGAAATCAAATGTTGTGTTTTGTTGTAGATATTAGAAAATGTTACCTTATTTTAATTATACAGTTTCTCCCAACCTAAAAAAACATGTCAAGAGGAAAGTTATGCACCTACAAAATATTAACAGTCCCCAAGTGCTAATGAACACAAGTGCAGATTTATATGTATATGGTTGTAGGTGTGTTATTCATTTTGAAAGCCTTACGGACAAAGACATGAGAAACTCCAACACCAGCAATATTGATTATAGGTTATATAAGATTTGAGAACGGGTTTGATTAATTAATTTAGCATGTGTTAGAGAATCTACTAAGATCTCAGTGCATTTGATCTCAGAGCACTTGTTCTTTCTTATTATTCCTTGTTCTAATCTGTATTTACTTATACTTCCTTATTCAAAGCCTATAGATAAGACTTTGTGATATTTTTGTCAGTTTTCTGGGCAGTCTCTGCTCAGAAGAAAAGAAAACTCTTATATGGTATCTTTAGGAACAGAGAAAGGTGATGGTTGATGGCTGAATTTGGTGCAAATACAACAATAGAACTGAGTGCATGGCCAACTGGAAATAGCCTCTTGACAATTTAAATCAACTTTTTACTGGTTTTGTTGTTGTGGGGAAGGCTTTGTGCCACACTGAGCAGTGCAGTAATTCTGTGACTCTCAACTGTGTCAGAACAGTATACCCAGAAAGGGTCAAGGTGATAAGGAGGGGAATAAAGTCAAGAAAATGGAAAGATTAATTTGTTAGATGACTTTTTTTGGTGTGTTTGGGGCCGGGGTTGCGGGGGGAGCAGGAGATCTTGGGTCACACTTGTTGGTGCTCATAGGCTATTCCTAGCTCTGCTCGGGGAACCATATTTGGTACCAGCTATTCATATCAGGGTCAGTGGCCTGCAAGGCAAGCATCTTACCTCCTGTACCCCTGTTTCTATCTCTGAGACTCTGGACAGATTTTCTTCAGTAGAAGAAAAATGGGGGTGAGGGCTTGCTTCAGAATTTGTCAGTGTTCATGTATGTGAGAAAATTTTGTAAGTGATATTGATTACACATGTTTGGTAATGATAAATTAGAATTTTAATAAAGTAAAACAAAGAGACTGACTGATGAAAAAATAAAATAACTGTTAAAGTACACAGATTTTTATACTTTTCTGGTTCATCTCTACTTTGTTATATATTTTTTAAATTACCTGATTAAATCCTAATAAAAATGTAGACAAAAGTAGGCCATTTATTAATTTAATAATACTCTATTTTGGTATATAATATTCTCTAGGCCTTGGAATGACTTCCAGTGAGCATTCTATAAACAGTTAGCCTCTGTACATTTCAGCAAGAATATTTGTGCAGCTAAGTTCTGTACAAATTTGAGAAATATATGAGCCAAATATATGTGTTGGTCTGACCAAAAAAAACCTCTAGTTATCATGATTTCATTTATAATACGTTACTGTCCCAAAGTCCTCTCACTAAGCAACTAGGAAGCAAATCCAGTTCAAGAATGCTTAAAAATCTTTTGAATATAGGTTTATAAATATAGCAAAGAAAGGGTTAGAAATGACCAAGTATGGGGATGAGTGATAGCATAGCGGGTAGGGCATTTGCCTTGCACGCAGCTGACCCGGATTCAAATCCCAGCATCCCATATGGTCCCCTGAGCACTGCCAGGAGTAATTCCTGAGTGCAGAGCCAAGTAATAACCCCTGTGCATCGCCAGGTGTGACCCAAAAACAAACAAAAAAAAGAAATGACCAAGTACATTACAATATTATATGAAATAATTTGTTAGTGATTCTATTTGCTAAGCACTTATTTTTGTTTGTTGACATCCTAGTCATGTGTATTTTTATGATATTAATATTTATTATCTATTTTCTCTGTACACATACTAAATTGCTCCTTGGAGAAAATATCATACCTTGAAGTTTGGTTTTATGGAATTTTTGGCTTATCAACACAGCTTATCAGTACTATTAATGCAGTTGCAGGTTTACCCAATGTTCTTCTATAAATTGACACCGTAGAAGAAATGCTGTAAATCTGGAGAATTGTTTCTCATTTTCTGCAGTAGACTTCTACACTGAAAGAGATCTTCTGAAATAACTCAATGCTTGTGACTGTTGTAGAAGTCGGAGCGTTTTAAGAAACCTTTCTGACTTTTAGTGGAAGAAAAGATCTCGCTGTTGTGTAGCCATAAAGTTTCACCCTTTTTATTCATGTATGCATTATGCCATGGTTACTTTTTTATCTCTTTGTTTAACTTGTCAATCAATATACACAGACCTGGTCTAAAACCAATCACTTTATAGTATAATGCTGTCTTATTCAGCTTTTACTTTGAATTACCTTATTCATGCTCAGTCTGAAAAATATGCACGAGTCACCTATGTGCCATTTGATGTTCAAAAGTAAATGAAAGGAAATATGTCTGAACTGTATATATAATATTGTAGTTTTAACATTAAGCAGAAATCTAAATTTTGTTTCAGTCTCACCAGAGAAGTGTGAGTTTGAGTTTCACAGGATTTCAATACTCTTATACTGTGCCAAGTATCACAAATGAATTAACAATGGGAAATTGTGATGAGTGAGATGCAAATAAATACAGTAATACAGAAAGACAAGGTTTAGAACATTCATGCCAGGAGTAAAACAAATATATAGAGTTGGGATTTCTAAATTTAGATGATTTTATTTCCAAGATTTAAGCAGGAATAAAAGAGACTGATTGTTGGATATCATTGCTTTGTCCTGCTCACCTTGCCACAAGGAGCTTAGGTTTATCAGTCACACCCATCAAAGTACTCCCGAGTCACTCCCATTCCTTTGTTTATCTGTAAACACTTCTACCAGTTTAACTGCTCTTCCTCTAATCAAACTCCTAATTTGTAAGGTCAGACCTTGCTAGGACAGTGTAAGTTAATATTGTCTTTAAGTTAATATTGTCTTTCTCCTCTCTTATGTCTTTTGAATAGTTTACCTTAAAACAATATCCTTTTTGTATGGACAAAGAAAGACATTTATTAATATGCTTTGGTAACTTGGGATTTAATTGGCTTCAAATATTATTCATTCCTGGGCATCTGCTTTCTGGACTTAAGCCTCAGCTGCCCTTACTTCCTAGCACCCTCAAAAGCAGGGTCCCAACGGGGGACGAGATAGACCCAGGGCAAGCGGCAAGCGGTGAGTTGTGTGCTACCCTGGCATCGAGATGGGCCTGGCCAAAGTGCCTAATGCTTAACTATATGTTAAGAGCTTGGTCATGGGGTGTCATGTCATGATCTAAAAGCGACAACGAGACAGGGCCCTGCTAGGGCTAGGAAAGACTAATCTGGCCTGAGAGCTGTAGTCTGAGATCGAGGTGACCCCCCCCCAGAGCAATTCTATAAGCTTAATGCTTCTCTAGCTATGTCCTTACAAAATGATTTATAATATGAATGCTTATACGTTAGTCGGACAAAGAAAGGAGAAACACACCCATGGAATTCTGCTGTTGGGCAGATGTCCCGCAGAGAGAGATTCTGTCCTAGTGAAAGCATCCCCTAAGGGAGATAGAACTTTACCCCCTATTGACTGTAACCACACCTATTGTGTAAGGCCCAGCCCGCCACATCCAGGGAGGATGCGGGAGATTTAAGGTAGCTGTGTGAGGGGGCTGGGGTCGAGTTCCAGAGGAGATGCAGAGGGAGAGAGAATGAAGTAGCATGGGGGAGAAAGAAGCAAGAGGAGAATCAGAGGAGAATGGAGATGAGATTGGAATAAACTGCGAGTGAGACTAACCATCTTGGCTCCGTTCCTTCCTTCGCCTGCCACATCATTGCCATCAACCTCCCCGGGGTGGGGGAAGCAGCCGCAGACTACCGAACTCGGGTGGCGGGAGAGACAGCGCTGCTGCCCTAGGCCCTGTGCCTGGCCCGGTGCGGTGAGGCACTCTCTCCCTCGCCCGCGCCTTTTTTTATTTTTAGTTTTACACAACTGATAGTAGACATCACTGTATCACTGTCATCCCATTGTTCATCAATTTACTCAAGTGGGTACCAGTAACAACTCCATTTGTCCTAGCCCTGAGATTTTAGCAGCCTCTCTTTACTCATTCTTCCCAATGGTGCCATATTGGAGGCTCTTTCAGGGTCAGGGGAATGAGACCCATCATTGCTACTGTTTATGGCATATCGAATATGCCACCTGGAGCTTGCCAGGCTGTGGCGTGCAGGCAAGATACTCTTGGTAGCTTGCCAGGTTCTCCAAGAGAGAATAAGAGGTTGCATTGGTCTGTGAATGTGGCTGCCTGTTTCGGGAGCTTTGTTTTATAGTCTCTGGATATTGGCCATTGATGACATTATACAGTGCTGGGGGCAGTTTGTGGGTGTGACTGCCTAGCTACTGGAAAAAGGGGGATCTGTGTGGAGGAGGACCAGTCCCAATCCAAGCAGGCTTGGAAATCTCAGCTCCGGTCCCGCACACCTGGGTTCCTCTGCAGGTTAGACATACCTCAAGGAAATTTCTTTCTATCCAGAACTCTCAGAGTCTCATTGTTCTGAGAAACTGTATGTGATTTTCTTTAAAAGACATGAAAAAAAAATGTAAGGAGTCTTAATATCCCCAGCTGCTCTAATATAATTGGAAAAGACTGGAAGATTCACTTTTTGATCACATTTTCTCTTGATTCACCTGCCAATTCCCAACTACTCCTTGGAAAATACTTTTTATAACATACATAAAACTGAAAACTTTTAAATTAAGAGAGCAATTAATGATAATGCTGAGAAATTATACCAATGAGTAAAATGAAAGCTCAAGGTTCTCCCAAGTCAAGGAAGAAATAAAAGATCTTACGTAGAAGAGAGATCCAAAAAGTATTATATAAATTCAAATTATTTATGTATATAATAGTCCAATTAGGAAATAATATGAAAAGAACCATAAATAATCTTTGAGTTTAGCACTATACTAAACTCAGGAATATGGATATTTTAATTAAAAACTATAGAATAAAAGTCAAAATTTGCTTAAAACATTTTATTCGGACCAGAGATTTAGTATAGCAGGTAAGATGCTTGCCTTCCATGTGTCTGACCAGGGTTTGATCTCAGATGCTTTATTTGGTGCTCTGACCTGCCGGGAGTGATCCCTGAGCACAGAACCAACACCCTGAGCATAGATAGGCATCTGTGGCCTCAAAACAGTAATAAAGTAAATTCTAGATTTTTGTTTTACATTTTAGAATGTAAGAGAGTCTCTTGCCCTTAAGCCTGGCTGTCTTCCCTGGGGCTCCTCAGGAGGGGTGGGCTTAAGCTTCCCTCCGCACCCTGAGCAGAGCTCCTGTGGCTGAAGACCTACAGAGCCTAGCCACAGCCGAGGCCCCTTTCCACACATTCGGACGAACCTCACGCATGAAGGTACTGGCAGAGGAACCCAGGTGTGTGGGACCGGGGCTGAGACCTCCAAGCCTGCTCGGATCGGGACTGGGCCTCTTCCACCCAGATTCCCCATCTTCCAGTAGCTAGGCGGTTACACCCAGCACAGCACACCCAGGGACTCCCCCCCCCCCCCCGTGCCTTGTAATCCCACCAACGGCCAACACCCAGAGACTTAAAACCTTAAAACCAAGCTCTCGGAAGACATCTTATAGCTTAGGTCTCCCTCTGGGAGAACCTGGCAAGGTACTGAGAATGAGTAGCTTGCCCACATGGGAGAAAATCACAGATTCCCCATGGTGTATTCATATGTCAAAACCAGTAACAACATGGGTCTCATTCCCCTGACCATGTAAAAGCCTCCAATGCGGCATCGTTTGGAAGGACGAGTAAAGAGAGGCTTCTAAAAATCTCAGGGCTAGGAGGAATGGAGATGTTACTGAGACTGCTCGAGAAATTCAATGATCAACAGGATGATGATGATGATGATGATGATGATGATGATGATGATGGTTTTATAATAAATTAAAAAGATTCTATAACCAACAGGAATAGAAATGCAGGTTTAGGACTTAGGAATGTGACTTAGTGGTAGGGTTCTTCTCTTGAGTAGGTGAAGCTGTAATTTTGCTCCTGATACTACCAGCATGCTGGAGTGAATCCCTTGACATTGCCTTTATGATCTGGGATTGTTCCTACCATAATCAGTGTGTAGTGCCAGGCAATGCAAGAACAACAATAGCAGCTGCTAAAGGAAAGAAAGGGAAGAAAGAAAAGGTAAAAGAGGTTAAGACAATAGGAAAAATTAAATCACACTAATTTTACATTTATTATATAGAATATATTAGATTAACATTCAGAGAATTTTATCAGGCCTAATAATTTATATTTTTGTGTGAGGACAACTGAAGGCTGTTCTCAATTTCTTACATTCTCTTTCTAAAGGGCTTATCCTGGTGATGCTTAGGGACCAGTAGGGTGACACACTGCAGTGCTGTTCCAGGGATTAAAATTAATGTAACATGGAAATTTAGAAATGCAGCAAGTTAACTTAGAATAGGATGTTAAATATGCATTCAACTTTATCTTATAAGGTAAAGATTGGGCTGGAAAGATACAGTTCAATGGACTAAGTGCATACTTTGCATGAAGAATGCCTGATTTTTATCCCCATTACCACGTGGTCCTCCTAAGTATCACCCAGGAGCAACCCCCAAACACCACTAGGGGTGTCCCCAAAATAAAACAAAGAAGGCAAAGCTTTCACAGAGGTCTTATTCAGGAAAATGCTTAAGGCAAAGCCACAATTGTATTTCACTTTGTTTTGAGTCTTCTTCTGGAAATGTACACATATTTGAGGACAAACCTATCTGATATTTAAACTGAATGAGTCTTTTGTTTGTTCTGGTTTGGGGGTCAGGACCAGCTGTGCTCAGGTCTTAATTCTGGTTCTGTGTTCAGAGACCATCCCTGCTACTCTGGCAGGAGACCATGTGTGGTGCTCAGGATCAAGGCTGGGGAATTTTAATAATTATTCTCTACATATCAATGACTGAATAAGATACAGTACTAAGCATTTGCTCTGCTTTTACAACTTCAACATAAAAATTAGGAAGGAAGGGACAAAGATATTGTACAGCAGACAGGGTGCTAGTCTTATATGTGTCCAGCCTGGGTTTGGTCCCAACACCCCATAGTGTCACCTGAGCCTTCCAAGGATAATTACTAAGTACAGAGCCAGGAGTAACCCTGAACATTGCCAAGTGTAGGATAACACTGTCTTTGTTTTTTCAGCCTTGCCACAGGGAACTTAGTTTACCTTAAAGCAATGTTCTTTCTGTATGGGCACAGGAAGACAGTTAATAGTATGCTTTGTAACTCAGGAACTGATTAACTCCAATAATATCTACTCCTGGGTATCTGCTTTCTCAACTCAGTTGCCCTTAGTTCCTAGCACCCCAAAAGCAGGGTCCCGACGAAGGACGGAATGGACCTAGGGCAAGATGTGAGCTACCCTGGCACAGAAATGGGCCACGCCAAAGCACCACAATACTCAACTATAAGTTGAGAACATGGTCATAGACAAATGCTGTCATGATCCAAAAGTAACGGCAAAACTAGGACGCTGCTGGGGTTAGGAAGACTAACCTGGTCTGAGGACTGTAGTATGAAATATATAGTGAGATGTCTTCAGAAAGAACCAAACTTTATGTTTGATATATTTCTTACATGCTCATACAGAATGACATTGCTAGAAATATTTGAAGTTGATTTGCAACTACTTAATTGGATTACTAGTCCAGGAAGGAAGAACGTGACATACCCTTGTTTGGACCCCACACATGAGCAGATCTCCTAGAAATCTGGAGTAATCTCCTTAGATGAGATTTTGTTAATCTCCTGGAGAAATGGTCTTACCCTTCTTTGTTGATTTGTTAATGTTAAGCCTACCTTTGTGTCACCACCCTATGTAATTTGCTATACAAACTAAGACTATAAGGAGAGAAGACACAGAACAGCAGAAGACACTGAAGCAAAGAAGAGAGAGAGCAAGACAGAAGATGCAGAGGCAAGACAAAAGGTCAGAGGTAAGACAGAAGCAGAGAGAAAAACAGAGGCAAGACAGAAGACACAGAAGACACAGAAGCAAGAGAGAAGACACAGAAGCAGAGACAGAGAGAGGTTGGAAGAGACCAGAGGAGAGACTACAGAGACAGAGGCAGAGATAGAGATAGAGAGACAGACAGAAGAGAGTACAGTGGCACACACAGAAGCAGAGCACAAGGAGGAGTCACCCCGATCCAGTCCATACACAGCGGCTCAAGAGCACCTAACACGAGCTGGGGGTGAGGGGAGAAAGAGAGAGAGAGAGAGAGAGAAAGAGAGAGAGAGAGAGAGTGCCACCCTGAGAGCACATAAACAACACAACACAACACACATCACATCACCCCCTCCTGCATACGTCTTTGTAATTTTTTTACAGCCAAGTATGGTCCAAAAATAAACAACAACAAAAAAACTTAGGCAAGAGATAACAGAAGTCTTTGCTATTGTGGCAAGAAGAGTTTATTTCAAATTGTGGGCCAATATGAAGCCTCTTTAACTGTGATTTAAAGAGGTTGATGGTTCTCTATTGAAAGATAGAAAGATGATCTTTGGAGATGAAAACTTAATTTTATGTATTTTCTGTAACTGAAAATTGGATTATGAACCAAGAATATGTTGTATTTCTATTATGTCGTTATAAAAACTAAGGTTATATCCTAACTCATACAAAAGTAGTATATATGCACACATATATGTATAAATACATTGATATAAAATGCAGTTTATTTTATGTATATAATATGTAGTATGTAATATAATGTCTATATCTTATCTATGTAAACCCAACTTTGTGTGGTTAATGTTTTTCTTTTCAAATTCTTCAGAAGCATTAGGTAAAGGAATTATGAACTATATTTGCCATAACTTATTTTGGTCCATGGAAATCACATTTGTCACCCACTTTTCCCTTTCCAGCACCCGCCACTCCCAGCTGACTCAATAGGTGGAGCAGGCGTCATGAATGCCAGCGAGCTCATGAAGTGCTGATTGTTCCCATTGCAAGTAACTACTGTTCTCTTACTCTCACTCCCCATGGAGACTCAGCCCTCGGTATTGACTTAAAACCTAGTTGGCATAGAAGAATTTAAACAAACTGTATCCTGGGTGGGTTTATTTCTTCTTGTTTTGAGTATTAAGGTCAATGAGTCTGGTATTAGGGGAAGTAGTTCTGAAACTTTTATTTTCCATCAAAACTCATGCACAGAAAATCTTATACAATCTATTTCTTTGTTATATTGATTAAAAAGCCACTTTCCATTTACTAAGTATAATAACTTCTAAGGTTGTCGTCTCTCTTCCCCCATAAGTGTATCATGTATGAAGTTTGTCTATTCAGTATTAAGACTTAGGGGACAACAGAGGAACAAATGACTCTTTTTAATTGTTTCAGTCTGACTTCCTCTGCTAATGCATTTTTATGTAGATTAAGCATTATTATGAAACTTCATTGTATACTTATAAAAAAAAAGCAAAATCACAGATATCTCAATATGTAGGAAATTGTTTTTCTGCCTATTCCTAAACTTTATTTAAGCCCAAAATATTAGCTTGTATTTGATTAACTAAATTTACCAAATGTACATTAATTATGGTGACAGTGTGTTGTGGTGGAAAAAAAGTATGAACTCTAGGGAGAGCTACTTTAGTTTTGAACTTCTAGACCTGACATAAACTGGAAACATTAAAATTAAAATGTTCCTATTTTTTATCAAATGGCTCATATTGCTTAGTTCATGGCTATTATAAATAAAACAAAGCAATGCAAAGCAAAAAAAAATTCTACTTTACGTAATTCTTTGTTGAAAAATCTAACCAGTTATGATACAAATATTCTAAAACAGATATAGAATGATAAAAACTAGAGAATTCTCAGATAAAAAATAACCAGTCTCAAGGCTGAATCGATAGCACAGTGGATAAGGCATTTGTCTTGCACGCGGCCCAGGCGGGTTCGATTCCCAGCATCCCATATGGTTCCCCGAGCACTGCCAGGAGTAATTCCTGAGTGAAAAGCCAGGAGAAACCCCTGAGCATCGCTGGGTGTGGCCCAAAAGGGAAAAGAAAAGTCTCTGGGTCATCATCTACATAATAGTTTATATAGTAGTTGATATGAGTACATATCTTACTCTTGCAAATTACTTTGGAAGAATTAACCTCTCATACGTGTACTCTATTTTTAAATGAATTTCCATAGCATTTATGGCTTATTAGATTACATATACAATAATACAATACTACACAGTTTTATATATAAGTTAATTGTGCCTTAAAAAAGACTAAAAATGATTATTTATGAGATTCTTTTTTAAACGTACTGTGCAAACATGTTACCCAGGTTACTATACTTAGTGTTATCTCATTTTACTGTGCAAAAGTTTTAGAGCTCACAGTTCCCTTAAATCTATTTAAGTATCAAAATGTCTAGTGTCAGTACAGGAAAAATATGTGCTATTTTGGAAAACGATGTTCTGTAAGATGCTTTAATATTATAGTGCTACAAGATCCAGTTAAAGAAGTCCACTATATGTATCAGCTAGCAACAACTATGGAAAGATATGCTTATACATCATTATTATATCTTTTCAAAGGTAGCACTGCAGCACTGTCATCCGGTTGTTCATCAATTTTCTCGAGCGGGCACCAGTAATGTCTCCATTGTGAGACTTGTTGTTACTGTTTTTGGCATATCGAATATGCCACCGGTAGCTTGCCAGACTCTGCTGTGCGGGTGGGATCTTTTCAAAGGTATATATAATAACATTATATAACAAAACTGCTACCTTAGACTCCAAATTAGTAGTTGATAGCAATATATGTATTCTAATACTCAGCTTAGTAAGCTAGTTATCATTCAGCTTTTCTAGGCTATGCTAAATTGAGCATATTTCACGGTATGGTTTGGGACTAAAGATATTACTCAGTGATAAAATGCTTGTCTTGCATGTAGGAGGCCCTGGCTTTGCACCCCATTACCACAAAACAAAGCAAACAAACAAAACATCAGACTACAGGTTGGTTAAATTTGATTTCAGATTCAGATATACTTAGATTTTGGACTACATCATGTATTTCTCATTTACCTTCAAGCATTCAAATCCTTAAATTCCTTTACAACTTCTGATATTGTCACTTCTGCTGATGTTCCTTTGACTAAAAGCAAATCAAATGGTTAAAAAGCAAATAGTGAAATGGGGAAAATGCCTCGCTTATTCTCCTAAAAATAAAACCAGTCTTATGGAAAAATACATAGATTCACACACACTTCTCACACACACACACACACACACAAACATGGTAAAATATGAAGAAAATTGTTCCATCTACTTCATTATTCACCAAATGTTTTTCTGAACCAATATTTTAGAGTTCCCTTGCAAATAGATGGACCTAGGTTCTAGGTGATGTCAGCTAAATGTGGTTAGTCAGTGATAAATGCCAAGTCCATCTTTGGCACATACAAAACCTTTCATAGTTTTCCCCATGCTTTCTCTTTACTCATCTGCTGGCTGAATGAGAAGCCTTACGCACTAGTATAATAGACCCTAGTTACACAATGATTTCTCATTTATGTAATGGGAGCTTCATGTTGGACTATGACAATAGGAGTAAATAAAATTTTATTATGTTAAGCTTCTCCAATTTATGGTATTATTGGTAAATGTAGCCAGCTTGTCAAATTTAACTGTAATTCTTAAAAATCTGTCATAAATATTCAAATATCTAATATAATTTTACTTATGAGTCAAATAAGAAATGATGAGATTAATCCTCAACTATTCCAAAGAATGAGTTAGATCTAGCAGAACATGTCTCTGGAGACACGATGTTTGGAAACCTGAGGGAATTGTTTGATTAAAGACACTTACAAAATAGTTACACAAAACGGTCAAATGAATTTGTGGAATCATACAAATGCTTAAAGGTATGCTTGCATTGAGTTACTTGACAGTATTGTGGAGGGTATAAGTGGAAGATCTGCAGGAAAGCTTTATTTTCTCCCATTTTTTATTGAGTCACTGTGAGATATAGTTACAAAACTTTCATGATTTAGTTTCAGCCATACAATAATTGAAAACCCATCCCTCCACCAGTGCACATTTTCCACCACCAATGTCCAAAGTATCCCTCCAGCCACCCCCACGTCACCCCATCCCCTGACTCTATGGCAGGTACCTTCTTTCTTACTTTATGGGCATTATGGAAAACTTAATTTTTTCATTTTATTACTGATATCTATCCAAATGTATACATATACATAAAAAAATTTAAATTGTACAAAATAATGCACAATTCAAATAATGCACAATTGTTTGAATTGTGCACAAATAATGCACAAAAATAATGCACAATTGTTTCCCAGTGCCCCTCTCCCACCTCTTATGTACAACCTTTTTTAAATATTCTGCCTTTATAACCCATAGATGACCCTTCTTATGAACATCCTTGATGGAGTTATGTATATTGTTCCTTATACTTTTAAGATTAGAGTCCTACTTAATAAGAAGAGAGTGAAGGGTTTATATGGACAAGGGGACACATATGTTTATTTTATATATGACAGTCACCTAAAACTACATAACGTTAAAAGTGCTGCTACTTTGGTGAAAGACATAGTATATATAATGTCAAAAAAAAATAGTGTTAGACCTACACCTTTTTTGTCCAGTGCTACATAACTAATGCCATATGGTACCTTGACAGTATCTGAAGTGATGCTGTGTGACAGTACCTATTGTGATGAGTAGAATTTATGCTTCAAAGATTTTATGATTTGCAGAAGTTGCCAGATTTCAATCTTACCAAAAACATTATGTTCACACGAAATACAATGTTAAGATATTAAAGTCTACCATGATATATTTCTACTTTAGAATACAATATGTAATTTGGAAATATATTTTTTCTGTAGAAAAAGGATACTTCATTTCAGATGGAATTATGTAATATTTTTAAAGTAGAAGCACCAGGGTGTACAATCTGATTTTAAGCGATTTTTCTCACTTTTTTTCATAAAGCACCTTGCCTTAGAGTGGATTTCCTTCCCATGATGGGATCTTTCGTAGACTCTTCTGCCTTTAGTCACTGCTGAGGGGCCTATGTTTCCAGCTTCCTAAAGCTGAAAAACCACACTTTGAGGAGGAATTAGGAGAGGTCATTCGTACCACTGGTCTCCAGATGGCTTTGAAAATTTGAAAAACCTTGGTACGAAGGCTGTTTGGAATCAAGGGCAGATTAGAAACCATATGGGATTGTTTTAGTCCAGAAAAGTTAAAATTTACAAAGATGAATGACTGAAAATAAACCCACTCCTGGGCGGTGACTAGGGGAAGAGCCAAAGCTCGGAGTTTAGGATACTAGGTTCTTGATGTCTTCTTCGAAATGTGAATCGCCTCTTGCTCCTCCCTTCTACCCCTGGACTCCCCTTTCTTGACCCCCTGGAGCCTTCTATCACATTGTTCCCTGCTAGCTTTTTTATTTTTTCTGAATTGAGACTTTATAATTTTGTTGTTTACTGTCTGTGGTACAGGGACCATTACTGTCATGTCTGTTGAAAGGCTGCCACGAAAAGGGTCAGAGTAGTCATTTGTTTTTTATGGAACCTCCTCTCTACATTGGCAAAAGCCTTAAATCATACCCTTGTTCTATTAGACAAAGCAGTAGAAAAAAACATGCGTATTTAAAACAGGAGAACTAAAACATCACTCAAAAATCCCTAACAGAATTGTTTATTTTACTCTCACCTTTAATCACAAGTAGAATTATGCTTTATTCACAAATACAGTGAATCTCAGCTTTTAGCTGAGCATTTAGTGGAACATCTACCCAGTAAGCTTTGCTTATGTTGCAGACAGCTACCCTGAGGAGTGATTTGAATTTAAATGTGATTCCCTTATTAGTTTCTGCTAACTGCAAATATCCCAGGCACTTAATTAAGTGGCTGAGTAATGTATGAATGCTCACTTCTGCTTGTCATGCAGAACAAAGTGATGTATTTATATTCCATGCACAATATGAAATTTAATGACACGGGCAACAGTAATTTAGAAAACCTTTGTTTTTATTGTCCTTGTTTTTGCTTAAGCAATCTCTCCTCTTTGTCATAGTTTGGCCTGGACAGTGATAGAAGACTAGGTCCAAATGTTAGCTGCTGGCAGGTGACATTTCCCTAATAAAGGTTCTTCTGTGTCATGAATAACTTAGAGTTTGGTGGGTTCTCATTCACTATGCTTTTTTAGCTTTTGTGCCTTACTCTCATTTTAATGTAATAGCAGAGAAAAAAAAATTATGGCATTGTTTAGCCACTGAAACAAAAGAAATAGATTTTATTAGAATTTCAATGAACATATTGGACTGCAAAGTGAAAAAGAACAAAAACAAAAATCAAAAATAGGAACCACCTGTACTTATCTTTTCTCATTTTATTTTTGTTGCAACTAGTACAGGATCAGGGGGAACAAAAATATTGAGGTCAAATCTGCTAAGTCTTCCATGAAACCCATCTTGTATCTGTAGGTTTTTAAAAATAAAATCTTTTTTATTTCAGGAATATAAAAATCCATTTGGGGTGTCATTTAGACCCAGCTCAAAGACGAGAGCCCCAGTTTTTCTTTATCCTATTTTGGATTTTTCTTAAACTCACACAATACTCCCATATCTCTAAATTAAATGTTTTTGTTTTATCACTTTAAAACTGATCTTTGCATATGTTTGGTGTTTTGGACAGCTGTGGTGACTTGTCAGATGGTGCTATTGTGGTGCAAAGCAAAAGGAATTCATGCCCTCTCTATTACAGCTCCTTTGCTCAATGCAGAGGGTTGGGAGGCTTCTTTAATTAGCAATTCTGCATCTCTGTCTGTGCTGGAAATCCTAACCTCAATTAGTGGACTCCTTTATTTAGACAGTTTCATTTGTTTCCTAGTGGACTTAGGTGGATGGTGAATTGGGTCAGAGCTGCAGCATATAATTTCCTGGTATAAATCTCATTTCGTCTTCTGAATTCTGTGCCATGAAAGAGCGGCACCAGTCATGTGAAGTGTCATTCCTGGCTAGAGGGGGACCTGTGTCAAATAGGTGCCCCAGCTGTTGCATACCTGTATCATCTCCTTCCGGTCATCTGCAGCCATAATCCTGGTGCCAAAATCTTCTGGAGTGATGTCAGGAACTGCTACAGAGTTCCTGTGAGAGAGGCCCTACTTCAGGGTCTTTTCTTGCTAGTGTTATTCCTTGGAGTTTCAATAATCATCAACTATCATTGTGTATAAAGTGACTCTTGCATTCTGCAAAATCCATAGCTCTCTTATGAGAACATTTCAGTGTTACGTTTCTGCTCCTTGCTTACCAGCCCTTGTTTAGGGAGTGGGGAAACACTGGGAAATGCCAGCAAAATGCCAGGAACCCCTTCTCTCCTCATTTCTGTGCCCCTGCCTTTGCTACGCTTACTCTTGCTGGCTCTGAAATCAAATCTCCTCTCTCAGCCCTTTCAGCCACTGTGACCTCACCATATGCCCCGAACTGGAGAGAAGCCCAGGTTGGCTCTTTCAGATCAGAATTCACATATGTTGAGTGGAGGGACACCCTGGAAGGCGGCTGACACTATTCCTTTAGCCAACATCCCCTTCAGAGAAAAGAAGAAGGTTGTTTCTTTATGCCTGTTTTTATGCTACTGACTGTGTTGGAACCGCAGCTAAAAGTGACCGGTGGCAGCTCACCTTTAGCCACCAGCTATAGAGCTCAGCTGGTGGAACAGCTCTGTCTTGGCAGAGAAACAGCCTCCTCTCCTCCCTTCTCTGCCCCCACCTTTGTATAAAGAGCAGCATCTCTCAATATTCAACTAATCAGCAGTGACAGGCCCCGTTTGACTGCTCACTTCTCCAGTGAGGCTTCAAGCTTTTAGGCATCAAGATTAGCGAGGCTCTCTTCTGGGTGGGCCAGTTTGTTTCTCAGTGACATGACAGCATTGCCCCGGGGTGCTCTGGGCGAGGCTTGTCAGTCGAGATATAATTTTGCTCTCTTGATGGATTTTCTATTTACTACAAGCCGAAGAGACTAGAAATACATATCCCCCTACCTCATATTCTTGTCTCGCCACATAAACACATTGGATTCTTCTTGGGCTTAAACATTGGAGCGTAGCATGAGAGCAGGCTAACATTGAAAATATACTTAAATGTTCTCCCCAATAAATTCATTCATCTGGTACTATTAAACTTAGCCATAATGACTTCTGAAATCTAAACAAGCCTAGTTTTGAATTTTTTTGAATAGAAGAATTGTATTTTCCAAAATCAGACAATTCTGGTTTTGGACAATGCTGCTAGTGTCCTTAAAATTCCATCATAAACACTGTGCGCGCACACACACACACACACACACACACACACACACACACACACATACACACACACACCCTGAGTCTGTGCCATGATCTGATCTTCCTCCTTCCCTTAAGCTATGTATTTGAAGTTTGGAGCACACATGTATGACATTGATTCTTGTTAAAGTCCGTCTCTTTCTCCCCATAGAAGACTATTAGGATATTTTTTTTCATTCTTATCTGATTACAAGTTATTTATTCTTTCCTCCTGATGTGACATCTGCAAGTGTAATTGGTTGACACGTGCATACTGAGAGACTGTGTAGAGGAGTACTTAAGTGACATTCTGATGAGAGCAGCCTAGGCTCTCTCCAAGGTTACATTGCAGTATAACCAATTGTGGAAATCTGGAGACAGTTATTTGTTTGTTTCTTCTATTTATTTATTTTTGGTTTAGGGACATCCTGACTGTGCTCAGGGCTTACTTCTGATGCTGTGCTCAGGGGTTACTCCTTACTGAACTTGGGGGTTCATATGTACTGCTGGGGATTCAGCCCACAGCTGCCCTGTGCAAGACAAACTCCTGACTTCTAGTAATATCTCTCCAGCCCTTAGCCTTTTTTTTTCTTATAATTATTTCCTCCAAACATAGTATATAACCTTAAAAAAAAACATACAGTACTAAGGAGATACTATGAAAGTTAGGGTGCATTCAGAGGTTTAATTCCTGGCATTCAATGGTCCTCTAGCAGCACTGGGCATAGTACTGTAGACCTTGGAGCATTCTGGGGTGATTCTGGTCATATAATATCAGAGAGCTCAAGCAGAATCATATCATTGGACCAGCATATGGCCGGGTTGGCAGGAAACCATCAAGAATTGCCCCGTAGGCTTCTCTGGACATGATAGAGGCTGTTCCTGAGGCCCTCTACCCCAAATTATATAGAATGAACTTTGAATAATTTTAAAATAGTTTTGGAAAATCTGTCACTGTAACTGTCATCCCGTTGCTCATCGATTTGTCCGAGCAGGCACCAGTAATGTCTCTCATTGAGAGACTTGCTGTTACTGTTTTTGGCATATCCAATACGCCACGGGTAGCTTGCCAGGCTCTGCCGTGCGGGAGTGATACTCTCGTTAACTTGCCAGGCTCTCCAAGAGGGGCGGAGGAATCGAACACTGGTCGGCCACATGAAAGATGAACGCCCTATCACTGTGCTATTGCTCCAGCCCAATCATAATCATTAGTAACAATAATTTTATTAAGATGTGGTTAACATGCAGAAAGCTGTGCATATTTAATATATGTAAAGATCAGTTTAGGGGTTACCTATGTAAGCCATCATCATCATCTTCAAGACTAAATTTGTCACTAATAAATTTTTCTTAACATTCTCTTTATTAATACTATCTTTATTGAAGATTTTTCTTATAAGAATGGACCTGATACCAGTACAATATACATTGAGTTTTAGGAGTATAAAGAATCACTTGTATCACTTGTCATCCTGTTGATCTTCAATTTGCTCGAGTGGGCACCAGTAACAACTCCATTCATCTCTGTTGAGTGCTAGCTTAGTCCAATGATATCTGCTCACTCCAGGAACAGGAAGAGCCTTAAATCATTCATTCAGGGTCTTGACGAAGAAGTCCGACCATCTTGTTGGTGGGCGGCCACGAGGTCTTTTGATGTCCCGTGGAATCCATTTGGTAACAGCTCTAGCCCAGCAGTCGACTCTGAATCACATTACGTGTCCAGTCCATCTGATTTTCGACAACTTGGCAAACGAGACAGAGTCCCTGATTCTTAACTGTAGACATAGGTAGGAACTCCGGATTCCTTCTCTCACTTGAGTGAAACGTGATACTCCAAGCATAGCTTTTTTGCTTCCTCTTTGGGAGACCCGAATAGTGTTCTCATCCTGTTTGCATAGGACCCAGGTCTCTGAGGTACATGTTAGTGCAGGAAAAACAGTGGAGTCAAAAAAGATGTTCCTGGAGCCTGAGATTCTTTGTCCTCTTAACCACTGCTTTGATTTTCTTGAAGGCGTTTTACACTGCTCTCTTCCTCCTGCGCAGTTCTGGCACCAAGTCGTTCCTCATATTGAGTTCTCGATCCAGGTACACATAGCTGCTACATTCAGAGATATTCGTTCCATTGAGAGCAAATGGAATGTCAGGGACTAGTTTATTTTTCATGAGTATCATCTTGTTGAGATTCAGCTGCAGTCTGACCTTTCCACACTCATGTTCGAAGTTGGCCAGCATTTGTGCCGCTTGGCTAATGTTTGGCATTATGAGAACGATGTCATTAGCGAAGTGGAGGTGGTGTAGTTGCCCATCATCTATCTTCACTCGCATTCCTTCCTATTCCAGTTGTCGAATGATGTTCTTGAGGGTGGCACTGAAGAGTTTCGGTGAAATGGTATCACCCAGCCGAACCCCTCTCTTTACATCAAATGATCACTTCCTTGTAGAATGGTGAGATCCTGGTGGTGAATCCTTAATACAGCTCTCGGAGGATCTTGATGTACTAAATTTGAACACCCTATTTGGCTAGGGCTTCGATGATTGCTTCAGTCTCAACAGAATCGATAAATGTTTGACAGAGCGGCATCTTGAACTCTTGCCAAACTTCAATGAGCTTGGTCACTGTGTGGATATGGTCAACTGTGCTGAATCCTTTTCGAAACCCGGCTTGCTCTCATCACTGTGCTTCAACTAATGTTCTGATTATTCCATTCAGGATGACTCGAGTGAAAAACTTGTAGACGACAGACAACAGGCAGATTGGGAGATAGTTGCCTATGTCATGGATGTCTCCCTTCTTGTACAACAGAAGGGTACTGCTGGTCTTCCATTGGGATGGTCTGGAATGCTATGGGCAGCACAAAGGATGGGATAGAAAAAATGCAAAGTATATTATATATAACTGAGATTTAATAAATGCAATTTTACTCCTATTTTAAAAATTGTATCTCATATTCATATTGAGGACTTAAATGTTTATCAGGATTGATATAATACCAGAATATTTTAATATATGTCTAAATAGGTCTCATTTTTTCTGTTATCTGCATTATTAATTTCTAGTCACCTACCACATCAATAATCTGATTTTCAAGTTCTCCCTTTAAGTTGGTATGCATTTTTAAGCTTTTCTTCCTTAAAGATTATTTTAGGATTCTGATCATTAAAATTCATTAATCTAATAACTTTTGTGATAAATGAAGAGGGATTAGCTACAATTTTTTTCTAAGACCCCAGCTTTGTCTCTCTTTAGAACCTGATATTCAGAAAAAGTATTCAGTAAAATTGGCGTTAAGGAACTGAAAATATTTTTATAGTATCACTGAAAATTAATGTTCAAGTATTCTTTGTGAAATACCTTCATTAACTATTGAGATATAAAACAAAATAAGGGGAACTTATTGAACACTATGTACTAAGTATTGTTTGTGTTTCTTTCATGGACCTTATTTTATTTGTTTTTCAAAGAACAACTTCATGATGAATAGTGACATTATTGATATTGCATTCTGGATAAAACTATAACTCAGAGAAATTAAGAAACTTGCCCAAGAGACTTATGTATGTGGGTAGTAGGTCATATGGATTACATTTAGCTGTTACAAACTTGAGAATGTGTATATCTTAAAAATAAATCAAATACTACAAACATGAAATTTGGCATCCCATAAATTAGTATTCTTGGTTAATTTTTTTATTAAATATTCTAAGGAGAAAGATAGTGAACAGATCTTTCTGTTCAGTAAGAGATAATTTTTTGTAGAAACTATAGAAATATGTATGTATGTATATACAAATAAATAATCAAGCTGACTGTTTTTTTTCTGATCTATTGAGATGACTCTGGAAATTAAAATAGTGCAGGTGGTAATGATAGTGATGGTAAAGATGGTGTTCTAGAAGAAAGCAATGCAGAGCAAAGTGCACTAGCTTGCTTCCAATTTGAGATTACAGAAATCTTTCAGACTAAACATGGTAAAAGTACAATTGGTTAATGCTTTTCAGAAAGCAAATGACATTAGTCTACCCTAAATTCAGCCTGCTTTGAATAACTTTAGAGGACAGATCAAAATCACAATTATGCATGTCATTGGGCTAAGTGCTGAAGGAATTTTATTGAGGAAAACTGTGCCTTCACTAATCTAAACTCCCTGTCTATTGGAGAGAAAAATGTTAAAAGCTTTCTTACCTGCTAGTTCTTTACACTCCTGACAAGCCTCAGCAGAAGTCTCACTAATCACATGTTGGCTAAAGTAAAAGCAATGCAGGCAGTCCTGCTTTTTCTTTCCTCTTTCCTAGGGTGTGCAGCATGAATGTAATTCAAGTGTCTGGTCTTAGTTAACATTTATATACATGTACATTTTAATATACTATATTAAAATTGCTAATGCATACCTAAAGTAAGCATATTAATGTGACCATGATGCATATTTACCTTTGATGACACAGAAATAGGCTTATTCTTCCACCGAGAAACAAGCTTTCTTCCCCTAAGTTAGAAAAGATGCTAAAATTTTTGAAATGAGTTGATCAGCTTGCAAAGTAAAGGCACCTCTAATGTCAATTTAGTCAGGTTTTAAAGAAAAGACTTGGAGGTATTCAAAGGTAAACTGAAGGACATTCACATTTTTGAAGAGTTTATTTGAGCAAGAATCAATTTTAATCAAGCAACACCAAACTGAAAGTGGTTAGGATCCTTACCCATCAGCGGTAGAGGAAGGACTTTCAAAGAGCAGAGCAAAGCAGAGTTATTTGATTAACTAGAGCAGAAGCAGTTTATTTATTTAGAAAAGCTTTCTTGGCCAACTGTGATTAGTTGTTCCTCAGTTTTGTTTTCTCATCTACTTTTGTATTGACACTGGTTTCAATTTTCCTACTAAAGCATTGGATTCACCTCCTCAAATGGTCCTCTTGTTTAATTTCTTTAGTGGTACAAGTGTGGGAAATCCAGAAGGAAAGACTCGTGTTCTCCTAGCCTTCATCCTTCACTAAGAACAATGAGATGAGGCAATTCAACCTCTGTAGTTCACTCAATATTTTTCTTTTATAAATAGTTTGAATTTGCTTGAGTACTAGTTTAACTAGTACTCAGCCTCTGATTATGGTTCGATTTTACTTTTCTGCCCCTATGCCATGACCAAAGGCTAAGAAAAAAGCTAGTCTTATCTTCCAAATGGAATTTAGAGTTCTGATGCAGGAACTTCATTACCTACTCTAATGGCTACCAATCTAGACATTGGGCCATGAACCTTGAAAACATTCCCCATGTTCCTACTTTTTGTGTTTTACTCTACAACTATGCCTTTGAACAGAGCATTTCAGGCATATTTTATCTGTAGTAATATTTTGTACCACTACTCTAGTCAAGGTTGGACAATATGATTCCACTCTTCAGCAAATGCCAAGAATCAACCTCTGCCTCTCTGTCTCCTTTTTCTCTTCCCTCTGATCTTTCACTCTCTCTCTCTCCTCCCCACCTTTCCCATGTTTTCTTCTCTGTGCATTCCCATCTATTCATCTCTCCAGGATCATTGAGATGCTGACTTTCCTTAAAGATCAGATACTAAGAAATACTAAAATAAATTCCTGGTATTTTCTCATTTGGCCTTGTCCTCCCAACAAATGCATTTCCAACTAAGACTACTAAAAGCCAAATTTTGCTTCAGTTTTAGTACATCCAACTCTCAATATTTGTTTTAAAACAACAGTTTTATAATAGTTAACTACCCCTCCTCAATGAGACATACAAACAGAGAAATATACAAATATGTGTAGTAGCTTTTACTTTAATTGACATAAGACAACATATTATGCTAAAATGCTGCTCTGTTTTTATTTAATTTTGAAAAACACCCAGTAAAGTTATTGATCTAAATTTATAAGAATATAGCACTGTAGCACTGTCATCCCATTATTCATAGATTTGCTCTAGCAGGCACCAGTAATATCTCCATTGTGAGACTTGTTATTACTGTTTTTGGCATATTGACTACGCCATGGACAGCTTGCGAGGCTCTGCCATGCGGGTGGGATACTCTCTGTAGCTTGCCGGGCTCTGCAACAGGGACAGAGGAATCAAACCCTGGTCAGCCATGTGCAAAGCAAATGCCCTACCCACTGTGCTATCGCTTCAGCCTCATTTTCTCCTTGTCAAATATAATTGGCGGGGGAGCAGGGGGCTGAGGTTGAAGGCATTTTTATTTTCATTGTATGTTTTTAACATCATAGAGAAATAAATGTAAGTTTTAAGACCTCACTGTAAGCAAGCCGGTTTGTTTTCTTTACAATATGTTTATTTCATCTTTCTATTTAATTCATAGCTTAAGGGTAATTATGAGGGGATGTCTAAGTAGACTTCTTGTTTTCGTAGATATAGGGGAAAAGTGAAAAGCTTTGCCCTGGTAATTTCCCACTGGATATATTTGAGTGCTCTTGAAGGAATATTCTATATTCATTTTTCCTTTGGCTTAGAAAGAGTTTAGTATAACTTTTTTTTTCCCCAAGCCCTCCAGACAGAGCATCAGTTTTCTCATACTATTTTCAATGATTGTTTTCCATAATTAAATTCATGTTTTGCTTCTCCTGTGAAGGGATTTTATAAAATAAGAGACAGCCTCCATAAATATTTATCATTTTTATTTCATGTTGGCAAACACAAACTTATGTTTTATAATATGCTTCACTCTCTCTATTTTACCTCTTGAACTATCTGTACTTTTGGCTTTTTCACATGATGTTTTACACATAATAGGTGACTTTGGTTCTGTTTTATTTTTGCAGAATTAAATTGAAATATACATGTATTGTATCTAGGCACTCCAATTATCTCAGTTCCTATATACCTTCTCTCCGCAGTAAATATGGCTGTGTAGTCAGTTTTATTCTCTGAGTTGCTGTAAACACTTCAGCTGAATCTTGACCTTGCTATAGTTCACTTTCTCATTTGGCCTTGTCCTCCCAACAAATGCATTTCCAACTATCTTCTCTGAGAAGTTTCTCTTTCTCCCTTCTTCTCCTTGAGTTATTTTTTTCAGTAAGAATTAATTTTATTTTAATTTGTATTCTATATTCACTTTGAAAATGAATATAGAATAAATTCCTCTTCAGATAAATTGTATATCTAGGAAGAAACAAACCTCTTCCTATCCTTCTTTGATCAGAAGCAAATGTAAGCACATATTTATCTGGGTTTACTAGTTTTTAAAATTCAGAATTGTACATCATATTTAAAAATGAGAAATGTTTATGATTTTGTGTCAAAGTTTATATCAAATACAATCCCTTCATATTTTTAGAGTAGAAAAATGATACCATTGTGAAATTAATAATTAAGATATCTTACTTTCTATGATTAGAGCTATGTTTTATAATACATATGAACTTATGTATTGAAAATTTGCTCAAATTTAAACCTTTTTAAAATTTTCGAAGTATTTTCTGGACACCAAAATTATAATGTGAATAGTATTGCAACTATGTTACCTCTACATAATGCTACAATTTAAAAAACCACATATTAACTACATAATGATTGCAACAAAAATTACAGAAAAGCATCACTAAAATAAATAAATGTTTCTGTTCAGGGCAGAGATATCTAAGAGCTAGAGTGCACTCTTTGCACGTTGAGTCTTTGGTTCAATCTGCTGTACTAAGCTCTTAAATAATAATTTATAAAAGAGGCCTATGTATTGTCTAGAGAATCATCATTATATGCAAATAAAGTACACATTAGGGATTTATTTTTTTCTGGGGGGGGGGGGCTTTGGCACACCTGGTTGTGCTTAGGCTTATTCCTGGCTTTGCACTCAGGAATCACGGCTGGTGATTCCATGGACCATATGGGGCACTGCAGATTGAAACTGAGTCCACTCTTTGGTCCCTAAAATGCACCTTTTTCTAAAATTAAACAGTGTATACTAACTGCTCTCTTCATTATGCTGTATCATGGTAATTTCCTTAATAAAAGGTAATTAATAAGCCTTACACGGATTCAACATATAAGGCTTATTAATGTTTTTAAAGTTAACCCCATCAGAAAATGGGCCGAAGAAATGAACAGAAACTTTTCCAAGGAACAGATACGAATGGCTAAAAAGTACATGAAAAAATGCTCAGCATCACTAATCATCAGGGAGATGCAGATCAAAACAATCATGAGATACCACCTTACACCACAGAGAATGACACACATCCAAAAGAACAAAAGCAACCGCTGTTGGAGAGGATGTGGGGAGAAAGGGACCCTCCTGCACTGCTGGTGGGAATGCCAACTGGTCCAGCCCCTTTGGAAAACAATATGGACGCTTCTCAAAAAATTAGAAATTGAGCTCCCATTTGATCCAGTAATACCACTTATGGGAATATACCCTGAAGAAACAAAAAAGTATAGTCGAAATGAAATCTGCACTTATGTGTTCATCGCGGCACTGTTTACAATAACCAGAACCGGAAAAAACCTGAATGCCCAAGAACAGATGACTGGTTAAAGAAACTTTGGTACATTTATACAATGGAATACTATGCAGCTGTTAGGAAAGATGAAGTCATGAACTTTGCATATAAGTGAATCAACATGGAAAATATCATGCTAAGTGAAATGAGTCAGAAAGAGAGGGACAGACATAGAAAGATTACATTCATCTGTAGAATATAAAATAACAGGGTAGGATACTGATACTCAAGAATAATAGTATACAATACCAGGAAGTTGACTCCATAGCTTGGATCTTGGCCTCACACGCTGGGGGAAAGTCATACCAAATGGAAAAGGGAACACCAAGTAAATTGTGAGTGGGGATCCCACGTGGTAAGGGAAATGCGCACTGTAAGTGGACTAGTGTCCGAACATGATGGCCACTCAATACCCCTATTGCAGACCACAACACCCAAAAGGAGAGAGAGAGAACAAATTGGAATGCCCTGCCACAGAGGCGGAGTGGGGTGGGGGTGATGGGATTGGGGGGTGGGAGGGATACTGGGTTCATTGGTGGTGGAGAATGGACACTGGTGGAGGGATGGGCTCCCAAACAATGCATGAGGGAAAAACAAGCACAGAATGTTTGAATCTGTAACTGTACCCTCACTGTGACTCACTAATTAAAAAATAAAAAAATAAATAAAAATTAAAAAATAAAACACCTGGAGTTGAATAACAAATGGATCTCAAAACTAGAAGGAAGGAAGGAAGGAAGGAGGAAAAATAGAATAATTTTTTATTTAAAAAATTAAAAAATAAAAAATAAAATAAATAAAAAATAAAGTTAATGAAAGTTTTTATAATTGTTAAAAAATAGTTCCAACACTACCTTCCCACCATACTCAGTGAAAACAAAGTGAGTGTCCAGAATTCCTGTCTCTCCCATTATGAGAAATCTCCCTCCATTATGTGAGAATGAAAGTGAAGTGGCAAAATTAGACATCTTACTGGACCTGGCATTAGCTAAATTCCTCTTTACCTTACCTTGTGAAATAAATATCCAAGAATGCCAGTTATAAAGTTGTTAACATGACAGTTTTGTATTATAAAACCAAAATAATCATTTTTGGAAAGAAACAAGAAAGTCTAAAAGTAAATGAAAAAGATAATCAATAAATATATAATATTCAGAAATAAAAATGTTAGAATAATCTAACAAAGATCGAAAACATCCATAATAAGAATACAATGAACTATTGGAAACACACTAGATAAAAGAAAAAATGTATAGATCCTCAGTAAAGATTTTGAATGTTTCAACAATGAAAGAGATAATATAAAGACAAAGAAGAAAATGGAAAATTTAGAACTGATAAAAAAATTAATAAGATAAAAAACTCCAAGGATGAGCTCAATAGAAAAATGAAGGAGACAGTTCCATAAGGCAGCAGTGAAGTGAAAGAAAAAATTTAAAAAATTACTGATGTTAAATGCAACTATAATCATCTAACTCAAACTTAAATAATTAAACTTTAAATAATGAGTCACCAAGAAAGTCAGGGGCCTGTGGAGGGGAACTTGAGACACTTACACTCATGATGGGTGTGAAGTTGTGGAAATTCCGTTATCAGTAGTAATATAAATCACAGTGTCAAAATAAAAAGTAGGGTGAAAAAGGAAAGAAGAGGCAAAAGCAAAAGTAAAAAGTGGTCCATTTGTTTAAAAATAGAAAAACTATGAATAAAAAAATCTGGATGTTAGAAACATTAATACTCATCAGTTAACATATTCATACAAAGATACATTAAACTCACTTTTGAAAGCAAATAAATTTCTGAAAGCAATCAGGAAAAAAGAAAAACACTGAAAATGTAGGACAAAACCAATTAGAATGACAGTGCAAAAACTTAAAGATACTGTAAAGGGAAGTAGATTTTCTTCACATTAAATAAACAATAAAACGAAGATGATGATAGTAAATTATGATACATTTTGTTACATTAAGCAATACCCAGAATACCCACTAAAAAGGCACATAAACTTAAATTATCAAAAACACTGTTAATCAAAAAAACACAATTTAAAAAATGATTTAATTAATCCAGAGAAAAGCAGAATAAAGAAAATGAATAAAAAGTAGATAAAATTACTAGCCCCGTTAGAAAAATGGAGGCCTATTGTTGTTACTGATTTTGGCATATCGAATATGTCACGAGTAGCTTTCCAGGCTCTGCCATGCTGGTGGGATACTCTCAGTAGTTTGCTGGGCTCTCTGAGAGGGATGGAGGTTGTTAGGGCAGCCTCTAATTGCCCTTACAGGTGTTCCCATGGTTCACACCATATTGGAACCCCCTCAAATATGGTTCGGTAATTACGGAAAATGGGTATTAAGTGTCTTATGCTGCGTTGCAGGGCTGCGAAGTGGCTGCGTGGTCTGGAAAGCGGCCTGGAGTGAGGCGGTGGCTCTGTAGTGGAGGTAGTGGAGGTGGAGGTCGGCCGATGGAGGTATTTATCTGGACTGGTAGGTTGGGTCGTCTTGGTGTAATCCCTGGGGCACCAGAGATTGGGGGAAGCAGACAGAGGATCTGTTTCCATGTCCTGTTGAACCTGGAGTCCAAGGTCATAAAGTTCTGCTTTACCTAGTTTTGTGGGGCTTCACTCATGCGTGAGGCTCGGCCCAAGTGTCGGGAAAGTGGCCTGGACTGTGGTAGTGGAGATAGTAGTAATCAGATGGGCCAGACATGTAATTGGATTTAGAGACAACCACTGGACTAGAGCTGTTACCGACTGGATTCCACTGGATGTCAAAAGACCACCAACGAGATGGTCAGACTTCTTTGACAAAACCCTGAATGAATGATTTGAGGCTCTTCGTGTTCCTGGAGCAAGCAGATACCGTTGGGCTACACTAGCACATGACGGGACAAAGGAAGACGTTACTGGCATCTGCTTGAGAAAATCAAAGATCAAGGGGATGACAAGTGACAAGTGACAAAAAGATGGAGAGAAAAAATGACCAGAAATGTTCTCAAAGTCATACAGATGGCTGAGGTATATGAAAAAAATGCTATGCAATACTGATCATCAGGAAAAGACAAATAAAAACAATAAAATATCACCTCACACCATGAGACTTTTGTACATGAGAAAGAATGAAAACAACCAGTGCTGGCATGGATGCGTATAAAAAGAAACGCTTATCCACTGCTGGTGGGGATGTTGACTGGTTCAATACTTTTGGTAAACAATGTAGACATTTCTCAAAAAAATAAAACCCTAAGAATTGAATTTCTATATGACATACTAATCCCACTTCTTGATATTAATCCCAAAAGCTTGTACTCCTTTGTTTATTACAGCTGGTACCAACCTAAATGACTAAGTGCAGATCACTGGACAATGGAACACACACACACACACACACACACACACACACACACACAGAAATACTACTCATAAGAAAAGAAAAGCATCAGTTTGCTGCTACATGAATATAATTGGAGGGTAACATGATAAATGAAGTTAGCCAGGAGAGAGACAGCTATAGAACGATCTCTATTATACGTGGAATATAAAAACCAATAAAATCTAAGAATTAGTCTATAGAACTGAGCTTAACAGAGCAGTGAAATGTGGGGTGTAGGGGTTGGGGTGGGGATACTGAGGTGGAAGTTGAAGAAGCATGATCATAAGACTATAATGGAGGGAAACAGATACTACAGTGGAGTGTCTGTTGTTGGAATATTGTATGCTGTAAAATTGTAATCATAGTGGCTAAAATGATTGTTTAAAAGAACAAAAATTAAATCAAATCAATAACATAGTGACACCATCATATTAATAACTAATTTAAACATAAATCATCTAAACCAACTTAAAGAGACAATTCAAAGGAGTGCGCTAATAAAATGACATGACTATACTGGCTAAAAGAAACTCATTAAATTATATAGTTTTATAGTCATGTTGAAAGCCAAAAGTTGGAAAAAGACAAATTTGCAAACATTAATCAAGGAAAGTAGCAGCAGCTATATTAATATAAGAAAAGTAGATTTCAGAGCAAGTAAAAGAAACAAGATACATTAAATCATGCTAAAGTCCATTCACTGAAGAGACATAACAATAGAGTGTATGTACCAAATACAAAAATGGCATGTGGAGCAAAAGCTGACCTGAATAAAATGAATGGATAAATTTCAATTATGATTAGGTATAAATTAATAAAAATGAATTATAAAAAAACTAACAAAGATATTTAGCTCTATCATTCCTTAACACCAACAGTGTACCTGGATCCCCTTGATTTTTTCCCCTGTTGCTACTCATCTATTTCTTCTCTCCTTTCCCTTAGTGTATTTATTTATTTATATTTATTTTTATTAAATCACCATGTGGAAAGTTACAAAGTTCTCAGGTTTATATGTCAGTTATACAATATTCAAACACCCATCCCTTCACCAGTGCCCATATTCCACCACCAGAAACCCCAGTATACCCCCCGCCCCCACCCCCTACCCCCTACTGTATAACTAATGAATTTCACTTCATTTTTTCTTTACCTTGATTACATTCCATAATTCAACACAAAACTCACTATAGTTGTTGGAGTTTCCAACCAAGAGAGACAGACCTACTACATTTGATAATTAGTTTTTCATTGCTGGAAATGAAGAGATATGTAGCCCCACTGCTACAAGTACATGGCTCTCTCTCTCTCTCTTTTTTTTTTCCTTTTTCCTTTTCCCTTTTTTTTTCTTTTTCCCCCTCATCCCCCTTCCTGCGCCTCATAGTATGGTGTACGCCACGCCGCGCCGGTTTTCGTGGGGCTTTTGCTTAGTTCACAGTCCAGAGGTGGCTGCTACATTAAAAACCTTCAATATTTCAACAAAAACTTACTGTTATTATTTGGAGTTTTCCCCCCAAGTCAGACCTGTTCAAATGGAACCGTTTCACATTGCTGACAATTATAAATGTTAAGTCGCACGGACGCTGCCGCATCCGCGCGGTTTGGGATTTCTGTATAAAGTCCAGGGAAAATTCTGCCAGAAATTACATAGCCCAGCTCACAGTCCCAGTGCATTGCTGTAAGAAGTCTCTGAATTCAGTCTTTAGGCGCAGAGGGTCCAATTCGAGCTCAGCGGCTCCGGATTTATCTGGGCCGAGGGTGTGCCGGTTACGCCCCCTTCCCATGAGTTCCTGGGAGCCCCAAAAGTAAAATCCGAATACCTGTGGGTTTGGAGTCACAGAAGATGGCGCCTGCCACATGGGTGCTGCCAGCGCTTTCTGTGCAGGAAGACAGGGTGGGGAGGAAAAATAATCCACCCCCGGCAGCACAGAGTTGTAGCCCAGTTCGGTGTCCCAGTGCATCGCTCTCGGATGCTGCGCTGGATGCCCGAATGTGTTACATCTCTGGAATCAAATTCTTTAGGCGCAGAGGGTCCCTCCCTTAGTGTATTTATTTCCTTCTCCCTATATTCTAGGACAAAGGTCATCTAGACATACCCCTTTAAACCATTTCATTTTCTCATCCAGTTACTCTAAATACCGCATATAAATGTTACAGATCTGTATTTGTCCTTCTTCTGGCTTATTTCATTTAACATGATGTCTTACAGTTCCATCAGTGATGCAGCAAATTGCATGGCTTCATCACTTAAAGCTGCATAGTATTCCATTGTGTATATATACCACATCTTCATGATTCACTAATCTGTTGTTGGATATCTAGATTGATTCCAAAACTAAGCTATTGTACTGAGTACTGCAATGAATACTGGTGTACATATTTCTTTTTGAAAAAATGTTTTTTTTTTTTGTTCTGGGGTAGATACTCAAAAGTGGAATTTCTGGGTCATATAGTAGCATAATTTTAAGTTTACTGATTACCTTCCATACTATAATCCACACAATCACATGATACTGTGAGACTCAAAGTTTAATAATACAAACTTTAAAGGATGTCTTTCAAGATGGCAGGGTGGGGGTACTGGGTAGGAGAGGGAACCTGAAAACACTGGTGAGGGAAGCTGATATGAATGGTGAGATCAACATTTTATATATATATATATATCAAAACCCAACTATGAATAACTTTGTAACTTATGGTGCTTTAATACAGTAAAATTAAATAAAAAATAATATACTTCAAAAATAAATATTTCTTAAGTTATTCAGTTTGATATTTTGATATCAACAGATTTAGAATTAAACATATTAGATTAAGCCAATTAAATGAGCCTTATAATTTTGTTTTATTTCCTATTCATATCTTAAATAAGTTTTTGTAAAATAATTTTTTTCTCATTCACTCTGAAAGCTCTTCCTTATAACAAATGATTATTCCACTTATATTTACTTTCTTATTCATATTATTAGATTTGGGCTGGAGTGATAGCACAGCGGGTAGGGTGTTTGCCTTGCACACAGCCAACCAGGGTTTGATTCCTCCACCCCTCTCGACAACCTGGCAAGCTAATAAGAGTATCTCGCCCCCATGGCAGAGCGTGGCATGCTACCCGTGGCGTATTCGATATGCCAAAAACAGTAACCACAAGTCTCACGATGGAGACGTTACTGATGCCCACTGGAGCAAATCGACGAGTAATGGGATGACAGTGATACAGTGATATAGTGATTATTAGATTTACGTATTTGTTTTGCATTTCTAGTTTAGATTTTTTTCTCATTTTTTTGCTTTTTTTTGCATTGTGACATTTTTATGAGTATTTTTTCTTCTTTGCAGGCTTATGCAATGTGACATTTATAATTATGGTGGTTGCCATTAGGTTTATTGTTTATATTTTTAACTTATCACGTTCTAACTTCCAACTGCGATTACCCTTATAATTATCAATCTTTTAAAAATGAAGTTTCAGTTTCCCTTTTCAGGCCTTTCTGCTATGTCATATCTATTACTTTTACATATTTTATAAAATCAACACCACAATGAGATTTATTTGAAACAGACTGATCTTTTATACAGAAGTAAGTCATGTATAAGCAATTCTTTTTTTTTTTTAAATTTTATTGAATCACCATGTGGAGGGTTACAATGTTCTCAGGATTATGTCAGTTATACAATACTCAAACACCCTTCCCTTCACCCGTGCCCATATTCCATCACCAACCACCCCATTAAACCTCCCGCCCCCTCCCGCCCCCCCAGTCCCCGCCCTTGTAAGTGATAAGTTTCACTACGTTTACGCTTTATCTTGGTTACAGTCCATGTTTCTCACTATTGTTGCTAGGGTTTCCCCCAAAAAAGAAAAGACAGTCCCATGTATAAGCAATTCTTATACATGTACCCACATAGTTGACATTTCTAACATTCTTTATACCTTTGTGTGGACCATGTTTCTACACAAATTTTGAATTCTGTTAGTATTTCAGATGTTACTTCTTCTTTCCTGCAATACTTTAAGCAAAGACTTGTGGCCATCCATGTCTTTTTATCTTTGTGTGTTTCTCTCATTTTAAGTTTTTCTGATTTTTATTGTGGTGTGTATATATAATGCAATGATATATTTTAGATATTCTTAAATGTAGAATTCTATGTATCAATTACATTCACTTTATTGTACAACCACTGTTACAATGAGTCTCTAACAATGTTACATCACCTGATATGCTATGCCCATTAAATATTAACCCACCTCCTTCTCTCCTTTAATCCTTCACAGCCATCTTTCTACTTTCTGCTTCTATGAATTCGGTCGTTCTGGTTACTTTCACTTTATCAATCTGCAATCATTTATTTAGAACTTACTTAGATTCAGTAACAATGTTCCCTTTTTAATTCTAATTGTTTCAATTTACTTTCTTTTTCTCTGTCAGGTAGAGGTTTGCCAACTTTTCTGATCTTAACAAAGAACAATCTATTGATTTTATTTTCTTACTATTTTCCTTTAAAATTGTTTTATGTATATTTTATCTAATCTTAATATTTTGCTTTATTTTTCTTACTGTCGGTTTACTTTTAAATCTTTTTTCTTAAGGTGTAAGCTTAGAGTGTTGATTTGAAATCTTTCTTCTTTTTAATGTATTTAAGATACAAATTTCCCTTGTATTAGTATTTTTACTATATACCATTATGTTTGATATGTCATATTTCCATAATGTTTCATTTTCACTTGGGACTATCACTATTTTATTTTATTTATATAAAATATAAAAATTATATAAATATGAAAATTATATAAAAATTTTTATACCTTGTCATTCTCCACTTGGATATCTTTTGGGTCATTTTAAAATTTTCAAACAGATCATTGATTGACATTATTTTTATTATTTTATCCTTTAATTACTTTTAGTTGTTTTATTTTAGAGTGTCTATTGGTATACCTTTATGTTACAAATCCTTTCTTTTAAAATATCTATCACTGGATTTTGTTTTTATCTGTGATATTATACTGTTCCCTACTAAATGCTTAAGTTTTTATTTTATTGTCTTCCTTAACTCCATTTAACTTTTAGGTCACATAGAATTAAAACTATAATAGCTCTCCTAATGTCTTTTTCTATAATTCTAATGCTTCTTTGACTTAATTTGTTTCTATTTTATTGTATTATCTCCTTGGGATGAATATTTTCTCATTTGGCATGCCTGATTTTTATTGACTGAGTTCACACATTCTGATATTTCATTTTAGATTATCTTTTTTTCCTTATCAATATTGTTGGGTATTATTCTGCGTTGGAATTAAAGAACTTGTAAATAATTTTATCCTTTTGAGCCTTCTTTTGAGAATTTGTTCCAGGCAGCAGTGTTTATATAATGCTAATTATTGTCCTCTATGGATTCAGACCCAGTGGCCTATCATTTATAAGTTTTCCATACTGATGATGAAAGAAGACATTCTTATTGGGCCAGAGTGAGTGCTGAGCATTGTTACTTCTAATTCTTCTAATTCTTTTGATAGTTTACTTTATGAATCCACTAAGGTCCAATCTGTAAGACGCACCCTAAAAATGCAAATGTTGCCTAATGTCGCCCCTCCAAGCTCCCAAATCATGCAGAATAGGCTCAAATCTTTATATTTCTGAGCATATCTTCTTTAGTGTTCTTTCTCATGAATTATCTTTGCCCCACTCTTTTAGACTTTAAAGATTGATGTCTACTCAATCAGACGTAACCACTACCTGGCCTTTCCCTCCATGTGTCATAAGCAGAAAACTTCTTGGGGAAAAAAGCTTAGTTAATCACATCATGTTTGTTTCAGGTATTTGAAATATTACTCTATTTTGCCTTCTAATATACAATGTTTATACTTTGTAAACAACTTTTTTGTATAGTCTTTTTATTGTTTGTTGCAGAAGGATAAATTTGGTTTGTTAGTCTACTTCAGTCAGAAGAGGAATTGTTTTGAATTATTTCTTTTGATTCATATTTTTAGTTTGTTTTCAAGAGAAAAGTGTGTGATTTACTTTATGAACTCTTGTCTACTTGAGTATCTTTCTATCTAAAGATTTTCCTAACTCATAAAAAGAGAATTACTGCTCATAAAAGTGCTTGAATCTCATACTTTTGTACCAAGCATTTTTGTACCAAGCATTTTGTGATGAAGTATTTTAATGAAAATGTATGTTTAACTTTTCTGTATTTTTAGATACTTTTTAAAAAGTTTTATCATGAAATAATACCCTTACCTGCACAGAATTTATTTTACTAGCCAGTCATTTTCAACTACCTAACTTTCCCCCGTGACATAAATAACCCAAATCACTGGATAATTTTCTGATATTCTTCATGATATACACGTTAGGTATCAGCATATTCTAATTCTGGCTATTTTGTGTTATAACATTGGATAATTTTCTGATATTCTTGATGATAGACTCTTTGTATATCAACACATTCTAATTCTGTCCACTTAGTGTTACAACATAAATCCCATTGAGAGCGAACTATGTAAAGTCCTATAATTTTCTTTCCTTGCAAGATTTTCTATCTTCCTGGGATAAAAATAGTCTCCTTTGCTTATATCCTTGTTGCGTTTTTTTTTCAAAGTGTGTATCATAATATTTCCCAAAGATGTGTAAATATTATTTACATATTTTGAAAACTATCAGGGATTATTATAAATTTTAACATTTTTGAAATAATTTTGGAAATTTTTGATATGCTCCAGTTTAATTGGTCTGGTTTTAAGATATTATGCATGATTATGATCGTAGGGGTCTCTTTTGATTAACACTCCGCTTCCTGATTTCCGTGTTTTTTTTCTCTCTTTGGGTTAATCCTCTATGTAAGAAATAGCTCACCTGTCCAAAAATGCATAGACTCAGAAACTCAAATATCAGCAAAAGCCAGGATTTAATAGCTATTGATTTTGTTCCTGTAAGATTGGGTTGCTGACAAGCAGGCAAACCTCAGCATACAGAAACAGGAGTTCTTATCCCTAACAGAAGTCTCTGGCTTATTTTTATATTGGCCAAGAACTCATGGGCTCACATTTTAGTCCAAGTGGTGCCTAGTTACAGATACAGCTTTTGAATTTATACTTAAGCTATATTTTCTCATTCTTAGACTTCTTAGGCCAAAGATTACACTTTAAAAATTAAAGCAGATTTCCTTTCATCTTTAACAGTAATATGTATATATACTGTTATATACAATATATTAATTGCATATTGCATGTAAATTAATATATTATTAATATTAATAAATTAATATTAATAATATATTAATATGATGTACAATATATTGAATGAAGTATGATATACAAATAATTAATAATAATTAATAATAAATCACTTAAGAATAATCTAATAATAAATTGATGCTAAAGTATATCAAATATGATATAATGCGTTAATACTACACAAACATTAATAAATTAATTAATATCACTTCACTTGTATCACTTGTCATTCCGTTGATCTTCGTTTTGTTTGAATGGGTGCAAGTAATGTCTACATTTGTCCCTGTCGCATGATAGTGTAGCCCAATGGTATCTGCTCACACTAGGAATACTAAGAGCCTCAAACTGTTCATTCAGGGTTTTGACCATCTTGTAGAAGAAGAAGTCTGACATTCTTGTAGGTGGGGGACACTCAGTCTTTTGACGTCCCAGGGAATTCAGTCTGTGACAGCTCGAGTCCAGCAGTCGTCTCTGAATCGCATTACGTGTCTGACCCATCTGATTTTTGATGCATTGGCAAACGAGACAGCATCCCTGATTCTTGATTGTCGACAGAGGTCAGAACTCTGGATTCCTTCTCTCACTTGAGTGAAACATGATACTCCAAGCATAGCTCCTTCAATTCCTCTTTGGGATACCCAAATAGCATTCTCACCCTATTTTCGTAGGGCCCAGGTCTCTGAGGCTTGTTAGTGCAGGAAGAATGGTGGAGTTGAAAAATTTTGTCCCGAGCCTGAGGTTCTTTCTCCTCTTAACCATTTCTTTGATTTTCTTGAAGGTGTTCCACAGTGCTCTCTTCCTCTTGCGCAGTTCTGGTGCCAAGTCATTCCTCATGTTGAGTTCTCGATCCAGGTACACATTGCTGCTGCATTCGGAGATGTTCGTTCCATTGAGAGCAAATGGAAGTCAGGGACTTGTTCGTTTTCCCTGAACATTGTTTTGGTGAGATTCAGCTGCAGTCCAACCTTTCTACACTCGAGGTCAAGTATATGTGCTGCTTGGCTAATGTTTGGTTTTATTAGAACAATGTCATCAGCAAAGCAGAGGTTGTGTAGTTGCCGACCGTCTATCTTCACTCCCATTCCTTCCCATTCTAGTCATCACATGATGTTCTCAAGGTTGGCATTGAAGGTTTTCAGTGAGATGGTATCACCCTGCCGAACCCCTTTCTTTACATCAATGATCACTTTCTTGTAGAATGGTGAGATCTTGGTTTTGAATCCATAATACAGCTCATGGAGGATCTTGATGTACTGAGTTTGAACACCCTGTTTGGCTAGGGCTTCTATGACCACTCAGTCTCAACAGAATTGAAGGCCTTCTTTAAATCCATGAATGTTTGACAGAATGGCATCTTGAACTCTCATGAAATTTCAATGAACTTTGTCACTGTGTGGATATGGTCGATTTTGCTGAATCCTGTTCAGAACCCAGCTTGCTCGCATGGCTGTCCTTCATCTAGTGTTCTGCCTATCTATTCAGGATGACACAAGTGAACAACTTGTAGATGATGGACAACAGGCAGATTGGGCAATAGTTGCCGATGTCATGGATGTCTCCCTTCTTGTACAACAGAACGGTTCTGCTGGTTTTCCATTGGGACAGAACCTTGTATTCAGACAAGGAGTGTGTGAAGAGCCAAGTCAGTGCATTAATGAGTACTGGTGGCAGATTCTTTAGGTGTTCAGGTCTGACCTTCTCTGGTCCGGGTGCTCTATGTGTCTTTACCAACAAAACAACATGTTGGATTTCGGGAGGGAGGACATTGGAATCGACATATTCCAAGTAGAAGTCATGAATAATCCTCTTCTGGAAGATGTTCTAGATCCATCAGGATGTCAGAGGGCAGTCATCTTGGTCTTGTTGTTGGCGAAGGACAGGTGAGCATTTCAAATACTTTTTCTGACTTCTGCCACATCAGCCAACACTGCTGCTCTTCTTTCTTTGAGGTCTTCCTTTATCACTACTCTGCACAGCTTTGCGAGCTCAGACATTAACTTTTGGTTGCCTGAGATTCATGCCAAACCACGTTGTCAAATGAGCTTGAGAGTTTCTGAAGACAGGCGCCTGTTTGTGGCTTTCCTACTCTTGGCATTCTTCACGCAGTGATGGAGGTGCTTAACCAGTCAATCGTATTTCTTGTCAATGTTGTCAATGATGGCATCTTTCCACATTGCAGCAATAGTGCCAAAGAGCTCCCAGTTGGTGGTCATTCTGGGAGTTCTCTTCTTAAACTTAAACTTTGCAGACATTTCTCCACGCTTTGTGAAGTTGAATTTTAAATGAAGGAGACGGTGGTTTAATCCCATTTAGAATTTTGGCACAGCAGCGACATTGGTCAGGCAAAACCATCAATTGAATATGATGTGGTCAATATCATTGTGGAACTGTCCACTGGGAGACTCCCATGTCCAACGTTTAGATTTGGCCATCTGGAACTGTGAGTTACCATGGATGGTCTTGGTCGACATAATGAACTCAGACAGTCTCTCACCCTGTTCATTCCATTCTAGGCCATGGGTCTCAATTTGGAGTTCTTTGGGCAACCTTCTCAGTCCTATCTTGGCATTAAAATCACCTACAGTGATCTTGTAGAAGGTGTAGTCTTCTTTATAGAACGTTTCCAGCTCCATGTAGAACTTCTCAATTTCTTCTTCATCGTAGTTGGGTGTTGGTGCATAGACGACTAAGATAGAAACTTTTGGCAATGAGCCACATCTACTCGTGTAATTGTCAGATTTGGATGTTAGGCATTCGAATGAATCAATGCTCATGGCCAAGGTTGTGTTGACAAGGACACCGACACGGTGCTTGGGGCGTACTTCTGACGCTGTACTCAGGGGTGACTTCTGACAATGCTCAGGGGACTATGTGAGGTGCCAAGGATGGAAGATTGGCCAAACATAAGCAAAGTAAGAGCCCTATCTTCTCTACTGTCTTTCCAGCCTTTAAAAGTAAGCCTTAACTACAGGACTTCCACATGCTTTCTAGCATAACTACCTCTAGTTTCTAGGTAGTTATCCACTTTCTTTGGGATGATTAATTCCCTTCCTTCTTATACTCTACTTTTGTGAACATTTTTTTTCAAAGTAATAGTGGCAATATTATTTTGGATATGATAGTTTTAAGACCTTGCATAACTTATTCTGTAGTCAGCCAGTCATTGATAATTTATTTAGATCAAGTGTTCAAGGTAAAATTAATTGCTTTATTATGTCAGAAGGCAAAGTTGTTTTTGAGAAGTCTGATCATATATTCCCATAATCTTTGCATGAAATCTATATTTTTTTATTTTTATTTTTAAGAGTATTTTAAACAAATTTTTTGCTCTTCCGTTATTTAATGTCATCAAGATAGCCTCATCATAATTCTTCCCCCACCCTATAGCATTGGTAATTTATTTAATGAATCTTTTCAGTTTATCAGCTCTTCTATTTTGAGATCTTTAAGAAATTATTTCATTTGGCCAGGGAGATAGTGCAATAGGTAATATTTGCTTTTCACACAATAAACCCAATTTTATTCTCAGACCACATATATCTTCCCTGAAGCAGAGCCCAGTATGATCCTTGACCATAGTGCCAGGAGCAATTCATAAGCATGAGCTGTGTGTGGTACCTCCCCTCCCACCCTTCTCCAACTTCCACAATAGGAAAATTAAATTCTTGATAATTTCTCCCCCTCCTTTTTAATTTTTATGTATTTTGGGGAATTTATTGCTTCTATCTCAGAATTCCAGTACTGGTATGGTAATTTTCTTGTTCTTTTTTTTCTTCATATTTTATGCAAAATTTATTTATAGTTTTCAACTGTTACAATTTTTTCTACATTATAATAAAATCCTTCTAACATTTTGTTTTATCTTCTTTTAAAATAATTTCGGCCCACACCTAACTGTGCTTATGACTTACCTCTGGCTTTGTGCTTTGTGCTCAGGGATCACTTCTGGTGGTGCGCAGGAAGCCAGAGGTGGTTCAGGGAATCAAACCTACATTGGCTGCAACCATGGCAAACATGGCTGCATCTTATCTGTTACACCATCTCCCTGGCTGCACACTAACAGTTTTATCTCTATCATTTTTTATTAAAAAGTTTCAATGTAGATAATTGATTTTATGATGCTCTAATTAAACAAAATTTATGGAATCAGTGTAATAGACCTACTTAAAATATTGATAATTTAAAAATCTTTAACTTTTGCTAGGATGAAGAGATAGTACAATGAGTAAAGCATTACCTTGCATGCAGTCAACCTGATTTGATCCCCAGTACAATATAGTTGTCCAAGTTTCACCAGATTAATTCCCAAGCACAGAGACAGGAGTAAGCCCAGAGCACCACCAGATGTGTCACCAAACACAAATAAAATATAAATAAAATTATAACTTTTGCTCCAAAATATGTATCTTTTTAGTGTTTTCCTTTCTTTCTTTCTTTCTTTCTTTCTTTCTTTCTTTCTTTCTTTCTTTCTTTCTTTCTTTCTTTCTTTCTTTATTTTTCTTTCTAAATACCCATTGACCACACCCAGCAGTCTTCAATGCTTTCTCCTGGCTCTGCATTCAAGGATCACTTCTAGGTGGTTGGGGGGACCATACGTGAGCCAGGATGAAAATTGGCTGGCTCTGTACATGAAAAGAACTTTACAAACAGAATGGGAGTCTAACATCCAAAAGTAGTAGATTAAGGACCAGGAAGTCTGCTTTACCGCTAGGTAACCAGCTTCACATGTTGGGGGAAAAGGCAGCTCAGGTAGAGAAGGGAACACCAAGTAAAGGATATTGGGAGGACCTGTTCAGGTTGAAAGATGTGTGCTGAAAGTAAATTATAGACTGAACATGATAGCCACTCAATACCTCTATTACAAACCACAACATCCAGATGGAGAGAAAACAAATGGGAATGCCCTGCCACTGAGGTAGGGTGGGGTGGTGGGGGATGGGGTAGCGGTGGTGGGAGGAATACTGGGAACATTGGTGGAGATTGGGCACTAGAGGAGGGATGGGTAAACGATCATTGTATAACTGAAATGCAAACACAAAAGTTTGTAAGTTTGTACCTGTATCTCACAATGATTCACTGTATCACTGTTATCACTGTCATCCCTTTGCTCATTGATTTGCTCGAGCGGGCACCAGTAACGTCTCCATTGTGAGATTTGTTCTTACTGATTTGGGCATATCGAATATGCCACAGGGAGCTTGCCAGGCTCTGCTGTGTGGGTGAGATACTCTCGGTAGCTTGCTGGGCTCTCCGAGATGGGTGAAGGAATCAAACCCGGGTCAGCTGACTGCAAGGCAAACACCATACCTGCTGTGCTTTACATGAAGTACTCTTTTCCAGCCCTAGTGTTTTATTCGTTAAAAATTTGCCTTGTATTTCTCTTATATACCTACTTGAAATATCTCTGTCCATTTATAATCTGCCGGTTTTGGGCTTCAGTTTTAGGCAACCTGTCTATGTTCATCCACTGAGAAATCTTTATTATTATTATATATTCTTTTTATTATATCTCTCAGAGACCATTTCAGTTTCCTGCCAGAGGGCATATTCCTCATTGTATATATTCTGCAAACCCAAAGTAGACCCATTAATAATACATTTGAATTTTAGTTGTACACCTTAATATAAATTGTTTGTTTTCTGTATACTGTTTACTTGCGTGCTGTACTATCACTCAACTTCTTGCTCTATATTTGAATAAATACAGTACTTGGCTTTCCATAGTACTATCCAGTATTTCTTTCATTTGTTTTATGATGTTTTCATATAGTCCTAATTACCTTTTACTCTCCCTCCTCACCCAAGATCAAGGGGAGAGAGCTTTTCAAATTTGTTTGTCATCAGGAAAGTGTGTGGCTCATTCCTAGGCTCTGTTCACTAATATTTGAGAGAGACTAGAACTTCCTGCTCTACTATTGAGTTTCAGTGCCTAGTGATGATCATTGATTTCTGCTCAATTTCTATACCCAAAGGTTCCAATTGACAAACCACTTTCCAATTTGGGATCTCCTGACACATTGATTTGTTTCCTGAAACTCTGGAGAGTGGACCACAAAAAAGCATTAGTTCCACAATACACTTCAATGAATCTTATTTCTTTTTTAAGTCTAGAGATAGTGCATATGAGGCTAGAATGTACATGTCTTCCATACCTTCTTTTGGTTTTTGTCTTGTAGTATTCGTTTTTCAATTGATTAAAAAAAGTAGATATCCAAAAGAACTGAGAGTAATGATTTGATAATTTTATAAAAACCTCATCATATTTAAAGGAGAAATAGCTGAGTTGCTTTATAATTGAGGGGGTTGTTAAGGGGATTTCTAATATGCAAGGAAAATAAATATTCCTGTCTGTTATACTGTTGTGGTCAAGCTTGAGCTGGGTCCTAATTTTCTTGGTATAGCATCTTAGGACAAAAAATTTTCTTAGAAATTTTGAACTCTTTTATCATCTATTTTGATAGTGCATGCTTTATTTTATCTAATTACTGCTAATTCTTCATAGGCAATTTAGGATTTACTTGAATCTGATAACCCTTATGTTGCCAATATGATTTTTATTTCATCTTTGATCATACATAAATGCCTTTATCCAAGATTCGAATTATATAAATGATAACAGATTATTAAAAGTACAATTATGGACCAGGGGTATATGAGGCCAGTAGAGTTGCAAGAGCATGACAATACTCCAGGTAATATCTCTGGCACCTCAAGACTTTTCCTTTACCCCTCCAAACTCTGGGTTGCATTCCTGGATGTCTCTGAATACCACAGGATCCAAGCTGCACTGAATTTCTGGACCCAAGCATTGAACCATTTGGTTCTGGTGGCTACTAATCACTGAGAATGACCCCATGAGCCCTCTGAACAATGCTTGAGAGCCCTCACCCACATACAGTGTTATGCTCTAAAGTAATCAATTTCAACTATCTATTTCCCCCTTATATTACTTGTATCTTTACTTGTTTAAAATACATAAATATATGATAAATAAAGCTATATTTTATATTCTCTCATTTAGGTAGTGCTTAAAAATGAAAGATAGAATATAATGAATAGAATATTTTCTAATTTAGGATCTATGCATGTAGAGGAACAGACTTCAATCCAGAACTGACTCCGGAAGTATCTGAGCTTTGTGTTAGTACCTCCTGCTGCTGGATTTATGATGTAGGGAAGAAACGCCTTGCAGAGATTAATGAGGGATGATCTCTGGTAGCTATTTTGAAAGAAATAATTTTGCTTATTTACATTCAACAAAACCAAATCAATCAGCATACCGAAGTAGGGAGTCAGTCTTTCCTTGTGTTTAAATGTCTGATTTCCAGTGTCATTTGCTGCTGAAATGACCATTCTTATGGAACAGGCCAAAAAAGAAAAAAAAAAAGAAAAAAAAAACAACAGAAAGAAAAGAAAAAGGCCCGTAATATAATCAGAAAGATAACAGCTCTACTTGACAGATTTTCTTTGTTTCTTTCATTGGTTATTATCCTGAATGCTTTTATTTTTATTTTACTTATTTACATTACTTTTTGGCAAGAATCACACGAAGGGCCCTAGGGTCTCCTGAGCACCACTTGGAACCAATTCCTCCCGCCCACCACCCCAACAACAACAACAAAACACTATGAAGACCTTGTAAGTGACTTCAACCGGACTAGGTGTGGAAGTGTGTGTTTGAGAATGACAGGGAGGGGTCTTGCCTCCAGACCCAGCCCACTTTTGCTTCAGCTGAGACGAGTCTCCTTCACTTCCTGTCCCACAGAGAGCTCCTGTACCTCTTCACTTCCTGTTCCACAGAGACCCTCTGTGTTCCTTCACTCCTGTCCTACAGAGACCCCGTGGGCTCTTACACTTTCTGTCCCTTTTATTTTTATTTTTAAAGGTAAAATATCTGGTTGAATATTTACTAGGTAAATAGACACCGCGTACCTAATTTATTTCTGAAACATTAAGGATATAAACTCATAGATGTTGATTGAGTTTTTAAAAGTGTTCACTTGTGAAAATATCTGTATTTCCCAAACTTATCTTTATTGTTCTCACCATTAAGATGAAGATACATGAACTTCCCTTTTGAAAACTTGGGAGAAAATAGAAAGTTCAATTTGTAAAACAAGAGAAACAATTATACTTTGGTGTCTCATTTATAGCCAGACGTGATTCGAGTTCCGAATTCTTATTAGTTATTTGGAATTTCGGGACATGTCATCAGAGGAAAAAGACAGATCTTCATTCCCTGGTCCTTGCTGCTCATGAAATTCAGAATGATTAGAATTCCAAGAAACTCTGGGATGCAGGCTTAGAAGGCATGTGGTGATGATCATGGAGCACAAAGTATAAATGTTTAGTTGATTTAATGTTTCCTTTAAATTTTATTTATTTAGAGGCGGGATGGGGTGGGGGGATGGGATTGGGGTGTGGGAGGGATACTGGATTCATTAGTGGTGGGGAATGAGCACTGGTGGAGGGATGGGCTCTTGAACATTGTACGCCGGAAACACAAGCACAAAAATGTGTAAATCTGTAACTGTACCCTCATGGTGATTCAAAGAGAGAAAGAAAGAAAGAAAGAAAGAAAGAAAGAAAGAAAGAAAGAAAGAAAGAAAGAAAGAAAGAAAGAAAGAAAGAAAGAAAGAAAGAAAGAAAGAAAGAAGGAAAGAAAGAAAGAAAGAAAGAAAGAAAGAAAGAAAGAAAGAAAGAAAGAAAGAAAGAGAAATATTATTTATTTGTGGAAATAAAGCTCCCCCACGCCCCACCATGTGTAGATACTTGCATCCATGTCCACTTCTGAATAACGTAAAGTTTTTCACAGTACATCATATTTTTCCATCTATTATTTTCTATGATTCAAGCTCATCTAGATCACATGTTGTACATCCAGTTATACTTTTCAGGTGTGGCCTTTTGTTTCTTATGCATTTTCTTAACAGATGTTTCCTGGTCTATTGTTTGGAACCCTCTTTGCTTCAAACATATTTTAGATTTTCTAGTTCACCCAGGCAGGGATGATCTTTTTCTGTCACCATATTACTCTATGCAATTTTTCTAAAACATGTTATATGGTAATCTTTTTGAGGATCGGAACTAATTCACTACAGTAAACAAGCAATGGGGACATATCTCATTTTATGCTAGGAGCCATAACACAGAGGGTAGGGTGTTTGCTTTGCATGCTGCTGACCCGGTTTAGATTCCTCCGCCCTCTCAGAGAGCCCGGCAACCTACCTAGAGTTTCTCAACCACACGGCAGAGCCTGGCAGGCTACCCATGGGATATTCGACATGCCAAAAATAAGAAAAAGTAACAACAAGTCTCACAATGGAGACATTACTGGTTCCCCACTCGAGCAAATCGGTGACAGTGACAGTGATGATTGATCTAGGATAAATCCTGTTCGTAATCATTTACAAATTTAGTGGAGTAAGCATGTTCATACAAGGGACATTGAGACTGGAGTACTTTGTAATGGGAACCACATTGTAGAATTTTGCAAATGAGAAGGTGTCTGAGTAGGAAGCCTGACCGATTACTTCTACAAACAGTAGCTCAAAGCTGACCAATCTCTGACAAGTTACTTAAAAGACAATGCCATAGGAAACTACATGAGAAAGACAAAGGGGAAAAGTATCCCTTCCACCTTGAGAAAGCTCCAGATATCCAGAGGAACATGGATAGTGACTTTGTGGTGGAGAGAGTTGAAGAAATTGGGAGAGATGTTAAAAGATAAATATTTTCAATTAGAAATGATAAGGACTGAGGTGCTAATCTTAAACATGGCAACTAAAGTTGATAGTTTTATATTCTATAATTAAAATTTACTGAAAGTAAGATATTTAATTCTCACACATATATTTAAATTTTCACACACACAAAATAAGGTTCAATATATGAGGTGATGAATATGTTAATAGGCTCCATGAGGAGAGAAATCATAACATAGAAATATATCAGATTATCACCACTCTGTACACGACATATCTTACTTACATTTGCTTATTTTATCTTAGTAAAATTGAAGATAGACTTGCAATTGTTCTCCCTTGAGCATGTCTTTTGCTCGCTTGTCTCTCTGGCATCTGGTTTTTATACTCCATATAAGGCCATGTTCTCTCATGAACATATACTTCCTCTACTTCTGTCCTTTCCAACCTTTCTAAGCAATTTTTGTTCGACAAAAACTATCTTCCTTCAAAAAAAAATGAATAGATTTCAGGAAAATTTAAAAAAATGACCCCATGGACAGAATTTATTCAAATTAACCTTCATGAAGCTTTTCAACCAAGTTAATTGGGTTGACTCTATCTCTTTCTAATTATTTTTTTTCTTTAGATGAATGAACATAATATGTATTTTTCACTTATTTTGTGCAAAAAGATGCATTTATAGAGGAAAATATAGATATGGGAAAGCAAACTCTTGAAGCTCAGCATTAGATAAACTACCCAGAGGCCTGAATATTTGTCGCAATGTGAGGCTTCTTTGAGATCACAGCATTTCTTCTTATTAGAAAAGATCTAGCATTTATAGAAAGTGCCATTTAAAGAACTGTGTTGCTCAGAGGGGGGAAAAGCAATATTCCGGTAGGCTGCCTTTTGAAGCAGTAAACACCTTTTATGTCATTTAATAATGGCTTGGGTAGGTTTGAAGGACTATGTGTCAAGTATTCTGAAAACAAGGAATATGAGTTTGGTGAACTCTTTCAGTCATTTGAATCTTAAATCAACCAGTCACAGCATTTTAAAACAGGTTATTTGATTCACTTAAACTTGTGATTACAGCAGGGATAAAATTCCCAGGCCTATTGTTTGATCTGAAGCTGTGGAAGATTAATATACACTACTATCTTTGCCTTTCTGTAGCATGTAGCAAGCCACTTGATAATTTTGTGTGTGTGTGTGGGGGGGTGGTGCAGAGGAAAGCTTACGTTTTCCTTGCTTTTAATTGTCAAAATAAGTCACGTCTAGATTAAGCATAGAAACGTCATGCCTCCAGCTGAGGTCAAGACCCCAGAGTAACAAGTTTTAGTTCGGTTCATAAATGGCTGAACAATTTTTAGTGTTTCTTTAGAAGATATTATATAATGCTCCATCTACAAAGCCCAGTGAGATAGAAATTTATTTTCAACTTAAAAATTCATTTCTCACATTTTGATTAATTTGAAGAATTATTTCTGCTAAATTGCTCCAAGATTGAAAGTTGAAAATTATATTTGCTTAATCTATCTTCCAGTGGTTTTAGATTACTGAATAATAAATAGGTCATCTCCACCTTCACTATCTCAGCCTGCCATTCATTTTATTAATATTTCTTTATATACTTTAGAAATCACGTTATTCATGATATAGCTTCTCTGCCTGGGAAAACTTAAATGTATCAATCAAGCTTCATGCAATGATAATGTCAGCCATCAATCATTTCATAGGCTGCATTCAGTGTTTTTAGTATATTTTTGAATTTTAATTAAATTAAATTATCTGACTGGAACTGAAAGTTTATTTCCAAGCAATTGTTCTTGGGTTTCTAGGTTAACCCTTGTCACTAGATATGCTGAGCTAGTGCTTAGCCCACAACCCCTTTGGGTCAAGTTGTACTCTAAAAGAGAATCTTCAAGTAGAAAATCAGTGGATGGGAATTTTGTTTTACTTAAGAGGATTATAGGTATATTTGGAATACCCTTTTAACAAAATAGGTCAATTATTAATACCTCACCTCATTTGCTTCCCCATAACATTAATCAGAAAATTAATTTAGTATTTGTGTGGACAGAATAAATAATAGATTATACTTATACATTGGTTTTTATCTTTGGTATTTTCTCTGTCAAATATTCAATAACTAAAAGATCAAGACACTTGTCCAGTTGTAGTTGAATTAAGAATTATAATAAGTGTGGCTGGAGCGATAGCACAGTGGGTAGGGCGTTTGCCTTGCACGCGGCCGACCCGGGTTCGAATCCCAGCATCCCATATGGTCCCCTGAGCACGGCCAGGGGTAATTCCTGAGTGCAGAGCCAGGAGTAACCCCTGTGCATTGCCAGGTGTGACCCAAAAAGCAAAAAAAAAAAAAAAAAGAATTATAATAAGTAAAACTTCTGCATCATTATCTTGCCTAGGAAAATAATAAGAATATGTGCTTCTGGAAAAAAATAGAATATGAGCCTCTGATATGGTGAAGATAAGAAAGGCAAGATACAGAATTTGTGCTAATGTTTTTCCATGCACAAATTATGCATAATTTTTTTTGCATACTTCTACATTTCTGTGTGCATTCATAGAATGGGAAGGACTTTAAAAGAGTTATTATGCTGATATTATTCTATAAAGAGCATGACCTTATACTGAACTGTTATAAGGAACTGTTACACAGTGTCCTGGATAAGTGTTTAGTAAATTCTAGAATGATTATTTCTTATATTTTAATTTTAGTTCTGGCATGTGTTAACTGTGTGAAAAATCATTTCATATTTCTATCTCAACAATTGTGGAATAGTGGGATTGTGTAATAGTAATAAAATTATATGTTTAAATCATCTGGACTTCAAAATACATTGAATATAATAGCTATTATTTTTGCTGGAATAATATATTTTATGTATATATAATAATTAAGGTCTTCTAACAGTACCCCTAGTTTCTTCAGCTACAATTCTTTGCACAGTCTAACTGAAATTATATATGCATATAACTTACACACATATATGTAAGTTAAATCATTTTCATATGCTAAACTAAAACAATATACATTTAATATATATGCTTACCTTTGCAAATTCTATAAAAACATAATCACTAATACAAACATTGTAATATTTGCTATTCTACTGTATCTATCACAAAACCTGACTTGATATAACTTTTGTTTGCAACAGACAATTACTGCTATTTTTTTACCATAGCAATAATAGAGCACAACCAGGGATGAATCTCAGTAGTAGAGCACTTGCCTTGCATGTATAGGTCCTGAATTTTTTTCTAGGACTACACACACACACACACACACACACACACACACACACACACACACACACACTCGAGGGCTTCATGTTACATGAAGTAGACCAACTCTTCTGTGTAGGGAGCCATTTTACCTTACTGATCTCATCCTGTCACTATTTGTTTATCACTAGCTAACCCCATGCCGCACCTAGCAAAGGTTGCCACTCCTAATCTTACTGATCTTATCCTATCAGCATTTGTTTATTACTAGCTAAAGCCCGTGCCACACCCTGCATTTCTATTGGGGGGTCCTGGCGTGCATACTATACCACCTCCTCCCAGCAGGGAGGTATAAAATACTGTAACTGCCATAGAATAACTGCCTTTTCTCCCTCCTCCGGGCTCTGTGTCTGTTCATTCAGCTGCATCACCTTCTCAGCCCCACTAAGGGTTCTCCCTGCTGAACAGAATGAAACCTCCACATTGACTTCCACACTTTTACTATTAAAGCAAGTTAACATGTTGAATAGGCTATTTAAAGATATTTTTTAAAACATGGAGGAATTGAGAGAATGTGAGAAATTGCCAGGAAATAAACTAAAATAAATCAGGACAAAAAACAAGTGAATTGATTACATAAAATTTGTCAACTATAATGAAACTTAGTTTTTGATAGTCTTTTAGTATGTTGATGAAAGGAATCAAAGTTCAGGGCTTAGAGGAGTAGAATGGGAAAAACTTTATTTGTGATATTGGATATTTAACTAGTGTATACTCTTACGGCAAAAATGAGGCAGAATAAACTTCTTACTTTTTTTACAGAGAAATAAAATAATATACTATATTGTAACCATAAATGCAACCATAAATTTAGTAATTTATAAATATTAACTAAAATTGATAGTATCTGATAGTATACAAAGTTCTTCTAGTTTTTTTTAATTAAAGAAAATATCCTATGTAAAGAATTCTCTAGCTCAGGCAGAAGCAATATTAATCATTTAATTTTGGCAGGAAATGCAGCATATCTGTGGTCATCAACAATTTGTGTAAAAAAAAATTTTCAGGGCAAAGGATATTGTCATAGAAAAAATAAAATGCAGATAGCAATAAAGCATAGTGAGTTATAAATCATCAAAAACAGTAAAGAATCAGATTAATAGTTTTTCAAGCTCTTAGATTGGGCAAGGACACTAACCAAACAACGGTTACTCTATTAGAGGTAAAAACAATGAAAATATTTACAAAATAAAAGCTTTAAAGTATGACCTAAAATACATAATTGAAATTTAAAACCCAATATTAATATTTTAGAGCATGCTGGACACATGTAAAGAGAGAATTAGTGAACTGGAAGACGGAGTAAAAGACAATATTGCAAAAGAAAAAGAATAAAGTAATGGTTAGGAGAAAATATGAAACATAATTTTTTAAACAAGAAAATATGGACAGGAACGCAGGGGTGTGATTTAGTGCCTTATTCTGCCTCGTATGTATGAGGTTATGAGTTTGATATGAGCACGTCTCTTCCAACCCCACACTGGTGAGTGTGATCCAGGCACTACTGTTGCAAACCTCAGAGCTACAAGGGTGAGACCCTTGTGTACTACAACTGTCTTCAAGCTTCACAACTAAATATGTGAGTCCTGAAATCATAAGAAGTGTGTGACCCCTGGACATTGAAATAACAGTAGCTACAACAACAAAAGGAAGGTAAGAGGTAAAGAATCATGGAGAAAAAAGTGGAAAGCTTTGATCAGTTATAGAGAAGCAATACGGCAATACAAATAATTTGCTACATTTTGCATGAAAATCTCCCCGAACTGATGAAAGTTGTCAATGCATAAGTCTGCTTTCTATCATTGCTTCTGATACATGTATTAGGATATTATAAAATAGACATAAAGGAATAAGAGTACAAATTAATTGGAATAAGTGTATAGTTGTATAGCCACATAGAAAAATCAGGCTAAACAACTTACTGTGCTAAAAGTAAATAACTATTCATAATTAGATCTGGGGACAATATAATAAAAACCAGTGGTCACAGAGGACTTAAGTAGACTGAGCTGTTTTTGATGTCATACCCATATGACTTTCAACATATTAATTCTCAATTTTTCTACTCAAATTTCCAAAATGTGCTATTGCAGATTAAGGATGTCCTGTATCACCTTCAGATTCTCTCTGGTAGTTACTTTCAGTGCTATATAAGGTATTAAATGCATCTTATAGAGTGTGAAAGTGCAACAAATACATTAATGAGGAAAGGGGGAAAATCTATGAGTTTCAGTAGTTTCCTCTGAGACTTGTAAAATATGCATTAGAAGTGAGCAATTTAAGCACCGTGAATTTTATTACCTACCCAAAAGTTATACCGAGCCTTATATTTTAGCTGATTTACATTCTTGCTGTCTTATGGGGACAATAATGAGTTCAGTCTTGCTTATATCTGGGTCCAGATAGTATGGCGCATGCTGGAAAAGTTGCTTAGTTAATATAATATAGGCAGAGCACTAAATTATTATTTGATAATTTTCACTCTACTTCTAAAGAAAAATAGTTGACCGATGCAATTTATAAAGTTTGCCTAGGCTTACATATTCATATTATACTTTTTTTTTGAATCTGTAGTTCTGGTTTGGACTGGAGCGATAGCACAGGTAAGGCATTTGCCTTGCACTTAGCCAACCCAGGTTCAATTCCTCCATCCCTCTCGGAGAGACTGGCATGCTACCAAAAGTATCCCGCCCGCTCAGCAGAGGCTGGCAAGTTACCTGTGGCATATTTGATATGCCAAAAATAGTAACAAGTCTCACAATGGAGACATACTGGTACCTGCTCGAGAAAATCAATAACAACAGGACTACAGTGCTACACTGCTACAGTTCTGGTCTACCCTCCTTCTGGATTTCAGGAACAATGTCCTTATCTTTCACTTTCCCACACATGATGCCAAGGATATGGTCCAGTGTTACAACACTTGCTTTGAATGTCTGAGGCCCCAGATTCAATCCCTGGCACTACAAAAACACTTTTTTAGAAAATAAACTTCCATTGTGATTTTAAAAAAATATATCTAGTGTTAAACCTGTATGGAGTCATTTTTATTTGATCTGTATCATCTCGTTTCTTTTTATATATCTTTAAGGTGATCTAGTTTAAGATCTACCTCGTTAAAACCATTACCCAATGACAAGAGCATATCACACATGCTTACTGGTATTATACAGTGGAGAATTTAAATGAATTTTTGTTATATATGTAAATATTGCTTAATTTCCCACTTATTTCTAGAGACAACATCAGATGAAACAAGGTCGATGTTATATAAAATAAACAATACCAACTTACCAAGTTCCTGTTTTATATCCAAAATATATATCCTTACAAAACTGACTTTGTTTCCTGATCTGTCTACAGTGAGGTGGTGGGATTGGCATCAGAACATTATATGCCTAAAACTCTACTGTAATAACTTTGTAAGTCATGGTTCTTTAAATTAAAAAACTTTTTTTGAAGAGTGGACAGTGAATGTTATAAGTTTTACATGAAGCTTCCAGTAGTTTGTTCAGCTGTTGCTTTTATCTGTCATTTTTTAAATTTATAATTGTAGGTTAATACTTAATTTTCCTATTTTATCTTCCACAAAAATTATTGTAATTCACATTGTGATATATCTTCACTCATTTTAGAATCTTAGTTAAAATTTCCCCCAATTTCAGTGTTAGTTTACGTATCTGGCAGGTAGATCACAGAGTAGTCTCAGAAGAAATTATTCAAATCCCAGTAACAAAGCCAAAGTCATAAAGAAGTATATAATTAATTATTAATGAGAGGTATTCTTTCTACCCCATGTGTTCATAAATTTTGATACAATGTGGTTTTAATTTCATCAATGATGATTAAAGCAATGTACAGATTCTACCATGTTTAAATTCAGTCTACCTAGAAGCATGTAACTCTTACGAAATATACTTCAATATGATTTGTCCAGTAGATTTAATAATGTTGTCAAACCACTATTTATTATTCTGGCTACATATTTTCTGAGGAATATAAATAATGCTGTCATTATAATACCACAAAATTATAAGAATAATATTTATAATTATTTAATTAAATTTCCCCTCTAATGATTGGCATTAACATGTTAATGCTAGTTGAATGCTTATCATGTGCAAATATTCTATCTAGTAAGCACTTTATGTGCATTATATTATTTAACATTAATCATTCCAATGTTATCATTGATATTCTTTTGTTCTAATGAGGAAAATGCTATTTAAAGTGGTTAAAGACCTGCATACGGATATCACATCAGCTGCTTAGGGATGGATACTGAATTTGATTTTGCCTGAGTTCAGATGTTATGTTTTCATTCCTTGTACTAATCTCTCTTTCCTGACAGTTGCAGATCCTGGAATGAGTTCCTGAGGTTTTAAGGTCACTCAATAGCATGTATAACAATGATTTCTCAAGGTGTATTTTCTATTTTCTTCCTTGCCTCTGAAATTCTCCATTGCTCACCCCATCTTGACTCATGACATTGTTGCTTGGCCTCTTAACAATTGTCAGCATCTTTGCCACATGGTTGGAGGCCAGATATCACTTTGTCACTAGGTAATGTATTCTCCTTATCTGGTTGGGAGCATAGAGCAGGTGCTTGGAAACCTGCTGTCATCCATTCTCCACACATGACTGGTCCATGTTCAGCTGAATTATGGTCAATATCGCCTGGGAACTGCTGTGGTGGCTGCACTCCAAGACCTGGCTATACTCTTGCCTACTATCTGATACTCAGCAGAGCACGTAGGTGCCGTTATTAGCACCCCTTGAGAAATAGGTATGCTCACAGAGCCCTAAGACTTAGCATCGTAGGTCATGCAACCGCAGCAGGACTCCAAAGAGCCTTGGGTTTTAGATTGGGAAATAGTTGAAACTTGAAGGTTTGCTACTTTCTTAACCACACTTTTTACTTATAATTTTCTATGTCTTTAATCTGATGTGTTCTGATTAGGAAAGTTACTTTGATTAAAATGAACAGCAAGGGTTTATGCAAACAGATTTTTAAGAGACCATTTTGATTCATTCAAAACACTTATTGAAAACTATAAAAATGTAAGTGTTCCTTGCTTTAGCAAAAAATTTAAATAAAATTAATAGTTAAAACATAAATCTAAGACATGGTTACTTTGAAAAGAAACCTAACAAGTTCCTTTAAAAAACAAATGTGAATATATATAACAGATGATAGAATTATTCTTAAGACAAACATTTTTGAAAGATATACTTCTGCATATAGCTGTTATACCTATATGTATTCTTTAGAAATTTTTCCTCAGGGAGAGATTTTTCACATTAATAACAAACTCTACATAAAAGTAGATTTTGATGCACTCAGAGGCAAGTAGGCTCTGAAAATTAGATATTTGAGGAAAGTACACTTTACTTATATGGAAGCAAAGGGAAAAAAAGCACTTTTTTTTGTTTCTAAAGTTCAGGTTTGAATTTTCTTCTGTTCTTTTATTTCCCAGCAGGTGTCTCTATATAGCAGCTTTACTCAGAAAGAACAAAATTACAAGAACTAATTGTAAAAAAAAGAAAATAATGAAGCAAGTAGAGAATTGATCTGGTTATGGAGTGCATAACCAGATGATATAGAATAAAAATACTTTATAAAGATATGTGTTATCTGTCAGTAATTAGGAAGAGCACATTTTTATTTCTTTATTTTACCTGAACAACTTTTTGAATAGAATCTTAAAGATAGTTTGTAAATTCATATGATGTTCAACTCCATAAACAAACTCTCTATGCAGAGCTTCTCTTAAAGAGCACTTTTTTCTATTTTGGCATCTTAATTTCAAAATTTCCCCATCATTGTGAATGAGATATAAAAGAAGTGAGGCTGAAGTTTATGCTATATAATAAAAAGTGCTTTAAATTTCTAGTAAATTGCAAAGAGATTAGGAATGAAAAAAAGTAAAATGATATTCTGCAAAGTTGTAATTTAACCACTTCATCAATGGATTTCAAAAGTCCTTTGTTCTATTTAAAGTGAGATGTGAAAGAAAATGAGTATATTTACTGCCGAATTGTCAATATGTAAGATTTTAAACTAAACAAATGCACATGTTGATGAATTGCAGTTGAAATGTTTTTCCTAGTCTAAGTGGAATGAAGTAATTTACCTTCATATATAAAAATAATTAGTGAGTCAGAGAGATTTCTCAGGTAGTAGAGTATAGTCCTAGTATACGGGAGACCCTGAATTCAGTCCCTGGCATCTTCATGCTCCCTGATCCTAGAGGCACTGGTTGTGGTGCTGATGGTGCCAGGGTACCACCAATTATAAGCTTGGTGCCTGCGGAACACTAAGTGCTGGCCTGAGAACTGAGCCACAAATTCATGAACTTCTCCAAATAAGGTTTATTTCCTTCCTAGAAACCCAATCTTTAACTATTTACTATCGTATCCCTACTTAAAGCCCACTTTTAAAATTAGAGTTGAGATTTTGAGCTTTGATCAATGGGTAAACAACTTTTGCTAACTTTTTTTTCAATTATTAAAAACTTCATTCTTGGAGTAGAGAGTATGTCAAAAAAAACATGCACTCTCAATTCCTCAAATGGTACTATTTGATGTAGGAATTTTATTTTACCCAACATATATATGATTGTAGGGTAAAATAGGGCACACACTTCCTCTCCCCCTCAAACTACATAAAAATATATTTCTGGCGAAGCATGGAAATTTTATAACAAAAATCAAGAAACATAGTCTGTCTCATGCTGTAATATTGATACAAAAACATTACATTCACTTTATACCTGTGTTCAAAAGATAACTAAAATGCTTTTTGTTATTTTGGTATAGGTCCAAATTCGGGTTACAAATTGCTTCTGGTAACAATCTTACTGCTGTTTTATTTTTCCCTATAATCTAGATAAATACTAAGACTTTGGTCCTTGCATTGGGTCCTTCAGATGGCCAAATGTATATTTACCACAGTTTCTAGTTCATGGGTCCTAAGAACCCTGAATTATCTCAAATGTTGTGAGTGATAAAGGTATCCTTTGCTATGTTCCTGAAAATAACTTTGAAAACCCTGAACATGAGGACTTGTGCATGAAACTCACATGAAAAGAGAGCAGAAATTCCAGTTCTGCTCCCCAAAATTGGGATTTGGCAAAGTTGCTATGGCCAGTAAATTGATACATTGTGCCTGAGTTATGAAACCTCCAATAGAAATCAAGAGGATAGGAATCAATGAAATGAGATGGTGCAGACTTGGGGAGCTAGCCTGTCTAGAGAAAGTATAGGAGACCATTTTCTAATAACTATACCTTTCTCCATGTTTATCTTCTGGTGCTATTGATTTGTACTTTTTCACACCCTTTGTAATAAACTGGTGATGTAGTGAGTAAATTAGCTTCCAGAGTTCTGTGTCTTTCTAAATATATTGTCAAACCTGAGGAGGGGGGCATAGGTGGAAATATAACCCCCCAAAATGAATGAATAAATATTATGAGAAAAATTAATAATAGTTCCTAAGAAAAGAGCAATGAAATTGATTCACTCTTTCAATACATTCTCCTGATGATGATCGTTCCTCTTGACATTTACGATGGCCTGGAGATACCAGGTTCTACACTGCTCACAGGATCTGTGCTTCTTATCACCTTTCATAATATCTGTTGCTAGTAAAACATTATTTCTGCTGAATGCATCCCTCTTTTAATTGCTCTGTATCATCTCTTTTTTATCACCATTCTGTTGGGAGAGAATACTGAGGGTTGGTTAAAAGAAGGCATATGTGGTTCTCTTCTTGACTGTCACTAATTGATGAGGTTTTTCTTGAACTTCCATAAATCTTGTAGCTTGCAGGATGCCTAAGAGCTCAGTTTTAAAATAAAGACAATTGATTAAATGACTCAATTTTCTAAAAGCTCCAAAATTTCAAATTTCTTGGAAAAAATGAATCAATATTTTCTGTTTAGCTAAGATCTATTATACTTGAATGAATGACAAAAATACTATTTTCTGCTTTAAATAAATAATACTTGAAGGTGAATAATCTCAGTACTTTAAGTTAAACTTCTAGTTTAATCTATTAAAATAGTAACTTATTATGAAGTCATGATCATGTACTGAAAGGCTTTGAATAATGCTTACTTAGATACATTTATTTAATTTGAATGAGTACTTTGCTTTTTGGGCTGGAGCGTTAGCACAGCGGGTAGGGCATTCGCCTTGCATGCAGCCGTCTCGGGATCGATTCCTCCCTAAGAGGAGAGTCTGGCAAGCTACTGAGAATATCTTGCCCACACAGGAGAGCCTGGCAAGCTACCCATGACGTATTCAATATGCTAAGAACAGTAACAACAACTTTCACATGGAGATGTTACTGGTGCCCACTCGAGCACATTGATGAGCAACGGGATGACAGTGATAGTGACTTTGCTATTTAAATATATCTTATTTACAGATTTTCCTTTTTTACACTAAATCTTACTTCTGAAAAACAGCTCACTGTTAATTTGACTGAAGACATAAGTATATAGACATAACTTTTGGGGGCAGTCATAAAAAAGATTGCTCTCAAGTAGGCACTTGGAATTTTTTCTAAACTGTATAAATAGTTAGAATTTTGGGAAGTCTCATCAATGAATGGCCCTTTTAAAATATTGTATGTGTGAAAACTAGCATTGATATTATTGTTTTTTTTGTTGTTTTGTTTTGTTTTTTCAAAATTTATTGAATCACGATGAGACAGTTACAAGCTTTCATGTTTGGGTTACAATCATACAATGATCAAGCACCCATTCCTCCACCAATGCACATTCTCCACCACCAATATGCCCGGTATACACCCCTTTCCCACCCTCCCCCTGCCTCCATGGCAGACAATATTTCCCATACTTTCTCTCTGTTTTGGGGCATTATGGCTTGCAGCATAGACACTGAGAGGTCATCATGTTTGGTCCATTAACTACTTTCAGCACACATCTCCCATCCCAACTGATTCCTCCAGCCATCATTTTCTTAGTGATCCCTCCTCTATTCCATCTGCCTTCTCTCCTCCACTCATGAAGCAGTCTTCCAGCTATGGGACAATACCCCTGGCCCTTGTATCTACTGTTCTTGGGTGTCAGCCTCATGTTACGTTATTCTGTACTCAACAAATGAGTGCAATTCTTCTATGTATGTCCCTCTCTTTCTGACTCATTTCACTTAGCGTAATAATCTCCATGTCTATTCATTTGTAAGCAAATTTCATGACTTCATGTCTCCTAACAGCTGCACCGTATTCCATTGTGTAGATGTACCAAAGTTTCTTTAATCAGTCATCTGTTCTAGGGCACTTGGGTTGTTTCCAGATTTTGGCTATTGTCAACAGTGCTGCAATGAACATATAGGTACAGATTTCATTTCTACTATGCTTTTTTGCATCCTCGAGATATATTCCCAGAAGTGGTATTACGGGTCATATGGAAGCTTAATCTCTAGTTTTTGAAGGACTGTCCATATTGTTTTCCAGAAAGGCTGGACCAGTCATCATTCCCACCAACAGTGAAAGAGCGTCCCTTTTTCCCCACATCCACGCCACCACTGGCTGCTTTTGTTCTTTGAATGTGTGCCAGTCTCTGTGGTGTGAGATGATATCTCATTGTTGTTTTGAATTGTATCTCCCTGATGACTAGCGATGTAGAGCGTTTTTTCATGTGCCTCTTGGCCATTTGTATTTCTTTCTTGAGGAAACTTCTGTTCATTTCTTCTCCCCATTATTTGATGGGGTTGGACTTTTTTTCTTGTACAATTCTAACAGTGTCTTATATATCCTGGATATTAATCCCTTATCAGGTGGTATTAGGTAAATATTATTTCCCATTCTGTGGGCTCTTTCTGTATTTTTGTCACTGTTTCTTTTGAAGTGCAGAAGCTTCTTAGTTTGATGTAGTCCCATTTGTTTATGTTTGCTTTCACTTGCATGGTCAGTGCTGTTTTGTCCTTAAAGATGCTTTTAGCTTCAATGTCATGGAGAGTTCTGCCTACATTTTCCTCTATATACTTTATAGATTCATGTCTGATATTGAGGTCTTTAATCCACTTTGATCTGATTTTTGTGCCTCGCATTAGACAGAGGTCAGAGTTCATTTCTTTGCAGGTAACTATCCAGTTTTCCCAGCACCACTCGTTGAAGAGGCTTTCCTTGTTCCACTTCACATATCTTGCTCCTTTGTCAAATATTGCCATATATTTGGCGTCTGTGACAGGATATTCAACTCTTTTCCATTGAATCTGCAGGTCTGTTTCTAGCCCAATACCATGCTGTTTTAATTACTACTGCTTTGTAGTAGAGTTTGAAGTTGGGGAAGGTGATGCCACCCATCTTCTTTTTCCCAAGGATTGCTGTACCTATTCGTGGAGGGTTATTGTTACATATGAATTTCAGGAGTGTTTTGTCTATTTCTTTGAAAAATGTCATAGATATCCCGATAGGGACTGCATTAAATCTGTATAGTGCTTTGGGAAGTATTGCCATCTTGATCATGTTAATTCTCCCTATCTGTAGGATTACATAGCTTCAGGTAGTTTAGGTTTATTGGGTTACTCCTGTCACAGTGCTCCCATTCCTCTGTGTTTAATTGTAGCTTCTTTCTTAGTGTTCTGTTGACTTGTAAATAATGTCTTTTTCTTCTCCTTGAGTCCTTTGCATAGCTTATTCAGAGCAAGTCCTTTTTTGTATGGACAAAGAAAGACATTTATTAATATGCCTTTGCAATTGGGATTTAATTGGCTTTGAATATTATTAATTCCCGGGCATCTGCTTTCTTGACTGTAGCCTTAGTTGCCCTCAGTTAATAGCCCTCTAAAAGGCAGGGTCCCAACGGGGGACGAGACGGACCCAGGGCAAGCAGTAAGTTATGTGCTACCCTGGCATCAAGATGGGCCTGGCCAAAGTGCCTCATTCTTAACTATAAGTTAAGAGTCTGATCATGGACAAGTGCTGTCATGATCTTAAAGTAATGACGAGACTAGGACCCTGATAGGGATAGGGATAGGCATAGGAAAGACTAATCTGGCCTGGGCACTGTAGTCTGAGATTGAGATGACCCCAGGAGAGCAATTCTAAAAGTTTAATGCATCTCTTGCTATGCCCATACAAAAAGATTAATATTATGAATGCTCATATGTTTGTTGGACAAGGAGAGGAGAAACACAACCATGGGATTTCATCATTGATGGGTCCTGCTGAAAGAGTATCTGTCCTAGAGAATAGGTGTTCTGCTATTGTTATTGAACTTTTTGTGCCTAGCATTTTTTTTCGTAAACAACACCTGTTTCTTGTTAATTGCACCATGCTTCAAAAACAACTCCTAATAAGGAAACAGGATGTTCTGTCACGCCCACAGCTGTAGACACTTGGGCATAAACAAGCAGCAAGAGGGATAAAAGGGGGAAAGTCACCTAGCTAGAGGCTCCTCCTCGTTCTTCCCTCGTTCCTCCTCCTCCTCCTTCCCTCGTTCCTCCTCCTCCTTCTCGTTTCTCCTCTTTCCCTGTTTCCCCTCCTTCCCAATGCATGAGAAGGTCTCTGAATAAATCGCTGCAAGAAGAATCTCCGGGTTGCATGTTTTTTACACCTATCCATGAGCAGGGAATGTGTCTCCATTTCCTAGTGTCCTCTTTCATTTCTTGAAGTAGTGTTTTGTAATTTTCCTTGTATAGCTCCTTCACCACTTTGGTTAAGCTGATTGCAAGGTACTTGATTTTCTGAGGTACTATTGTGGAAGAGATTGTTTTTTGAATGTTTCTTTCTTCTCTTTCATTATTTGTATATGAGAAAGCCATGGACTTTTGGGTGTTGATTTTGTAGCCTGCCACTTTACTATGTTGACTGATTGTTCCTAAGAGCTTTTCTGTACAGTCTTTAGGGTTTTCTAAGTGTAGTATCATATTGTCTGCAAATTGTGATAACTTGATCTCTTCCTTTCCTATCTGTATGCCCTTGATATCTTTTTCTTGTCTAACTGCTATGGCCAAGACTTCCAGTACTATATTGAATGGGAGTGGCAAAAGCAGGCAACCGTGTCTTTTGTCCAATCTTAGAGGGAAGGCTTTTAGTTTTTCCCCTATTGAGAATGATACTTGCTGTGGGCTTATGGTAGATGGCTTTTGGCTTAGATTGGGCTCCTTTTGTTGGTCATTCTCCAAGCTCTTAAGCTGTGAGGTCAGGTTACTTATGTGGGATCCCTCCTCCCTCTTGAGGAATGCTTGTAGAGCTATAAACATTCCTCTTAACACAGCTTTTGCTGTGTCCCATAAGTTTTGGTAACTCGTGTCCTCATTTTCGTTCATTTCCAGGAATCTTTTGATTTCCTCTTTGATTTACTTTCTAGGCCACTCGTTGTCCAATAGTGAGCTCTTTAATTTCCAGGTGTTTGATTTAGTTTTCTGTTTGCGTGTGTGATTTATTTCTAATTTCAGCGTATCATGGTCTGAGAAGATCATTGATATAATCTCTATCTTCTTAATTTTATGGAGGTATGTTTTGTTGCTCAGCATGTGGTATATCTTGGAGAATGTCCCATGCACACTTGAGAAGATTGTGTATTCAGATTTTTGAGGATAAAGTGTACTGAATTTATATACTAAGTCCCTTTCTTCCATTTCTTCCCTCAGATGAAGTATGTCCTTGCTAAGCTTTAGTCTGGTTGATCTATCAAGAGGTGATAAAGCGGTGTCGAAGTCTCTCACTAGTATGGTGTTGCTATCAGTGTCTTTCTTTTAGTATATGAGTAGTTGTTTTAAGTACTTTGCTGGTCCTTATTAGGCACAAATATATTTATTTATTTTTAAAAAAAATTATTATTTTTTTAATTGAATCACCATGTTTAAAGTTACAAATCTTTCAGGCTTAAGTCTCAGTTACATAATGCTCGAACACCCATCCCTTCACCAGTGCATATATATTCCACCACCAAGAACCAGAGTAAATCTCCCTTCACCACCCCGCCTGTGTAGTTGGTAAATTTCACTTTACTTTCCCTTTACTTTGATTACATACAAACAAAAAAAACTCACTATCATTGTTTGGAGTTTCCCCCCCAGAGTCAGACATGCTGGAAAAGAAGCATTTGATAATTTGTTTTCCATTGCTGAGAATGAGGAGATATGAGGTTGTGTAGCTACAGTAGTGGCCGTGAGGTTCTAGATTTCTGTATTTTAGTATTTTAGTGACTAAGTCCAGAGGGCTCTCTGCCAGAGGTTGCATCATTGCTAGCTCGTACCTCTCTGCTACTTTACATTCCACATATGAGTGCAATCTTTCTGTGTCTGTCTCATTCTTTCTGACTCATTTCACTCAACATGATACTTTCCATGTTGATCTACTTATATGCAAATTTCATGTCTTCATGCTTTCTAACAGCTGCATAGTATTCCATTGTGTAGATGTACCAAAGTTTTTTTAGCCAGTCATCTGTTCTTGGGCATTCGTTTTTTTTTTCCAGATTCTGGCTATTGTAAATGGTGCTGCGATAAACATACAGGTGCAGATGTCATTTTGACTATGGTGCTGGCATAACTGGACAGCCACATGCAAAAAAATAGGCACAAATACATTTATTATTGTTAGTTTAGATCTTCCTGTTGTAAAGATCCCTTTATCAGTAATATATGACCTTCACTGTCTCTTGTGACCGTCTCCAGTCTGAAGTCAATGTGGTCTGATACTAGGATGGCTACCACAGCTTTTTCACGGGAGTTATTCACTTTTTGGATTGTTTTCCAGCCTTTGACTTGGAGCCTGTGTTTGCTCTGACTGTTGAGATGTGTTTCTGCAGGCAGAAGAATATTGGGTTCAATTTTCTAATCCATCTTGCCACTCTGTGTCATTTAATTAGTATATTTAGATCATTGATGTTGAGAGATACTATTGTTATGGGGTTTTGTTCCATTGTTCTGCTGAAATTTCGTGTGTTTTAGGGGCTTGTCTTGACTTAAAGTAGCCCATTCAGTTGTTCTTGTAACCATGGTTTTGAGTCTATGAAGTTTCTGAGCTGTTGTTTATCTGTAAAACTGTGTGTTATTCCTTCTGTTATGAATGAAAGTCTAGCTGGGTAAAGAATTTTTGGTGAAGCGCTCATTTCATTGAGTTTTTCACTATATCCCACTACTGTTTTCGGGCCATGAGGGTTTCATCTGACAAGTCCGCTGTGAATCTTAAAGATGCTCCTTTATAGGCAATTTCTTTCTTTGATCTTGCTGCTCTCAGGATTTTGTCTCTATCTAAGGTTTTGGTCATTTTGATCAGGATGTGTTTTGGGGTATTTTTATTTGGATTTCTTCTAGCTGGTGCCCTTCTGGCCTCCTGAATGTGGTTGCATGTTTTCTTCAGCTCTGGGAACATTGTAGCAATGACGTCTTTGACAGTTTCTTCAGTTTTCTTCCTGTTCCTCTGGGACTCCAATAATTCTTATGTTTCTCCTCTTGGCTTCATCACAGATCTTCTCTTGCCATCTGTTCCTGGATTGTGAGTCTCTTTTCCATTTTCTGCTCTTTTCTAGAGAGTCTCTGGACTCCATCTTCAAGCTCTCTGATTCTGTCTTCAGCAGCTGTTACTCTGCTGCTGAGGCCTTCTACAACGTTTTTTAATTTGCCTACCAGGTTTTTCAGGTGACATTTCCATTTGTAATTTTGTTTGCATTTTCCGAATTTTTACCCTCAAGTCCTAATTTATTGCCATTGCTTTTCATTGTTTCTTTTAGCTCCCTAAGCATCCTCAGTAGCTCCCTTCTAAATTCCTTGTCAGAGAGGTTGTCTAGCACTTCATTGTTGTTGGGGCCTTCTGGGCTAGCCTCTTCAATAAGTAAAGCTTGGTGGTTTTCTGCGTTGCTTTACCATTGTGACCTGTGTGGTTCAGCCCATCATGCTCACTGTTACTATTCTGCTTATGGTTCAGTATTAATTGAGCTGGACTTAATGAATTATTGGCTAACGTGTTTCTGGTGGTGAAATTAACGTAGTGAAAGTTCCAACTAACAGGGTATCTTATGGTTCTTATGGGATATGGAGGGGAAGAATAACTAATTCTAACACAATTGGATAAATAACACAATTCCAAAGGCCTGTAAGGATGCAAAGCAACTGAAATTCTTATATTTTGCTCATAAGAAAAAAAAAGCCATTTTTGAAAACATAATGTTTCTTATCCAATTAAGAATAAGCCTATCATATGACTCAATCATCCTACTCTCATGTATATGCCCAAGATATATGAAAATTTCTGGCTACTAAGAACATGCATATAAATGTTTATGAGCCTTATATATTATTATCAAAAAATTGAGAAATCAAAAGTGGATTTTCAATTCATAGAGGGATAAATACATGTTTACAACATATAATAAAATACATTCATAAAACATATAATGAAGTGTTGACTGGAGATATAGTACAAGGGTTAAAGCTCTCAACTTTCACTTAGTCAACTTTCAACTTAGTCCTATTTCTCAACTCCAACCCAGTTTAGTTCTGGGCATCATATATGGTCCCATGAGAACTGCTAGGAGTCATACAGCCAGAAGTAAACCTGAAAACAAAAAAATATGGCCCCATAAAGGAAGTCATACTAGCAATAATAGTAATAATAATAAAAAAAAACTTAAAAAGAAAGCATAATAAAATGCTAATTAGCAAGAAAAATGGAGTGATTCAATAATACAACATGAGTGACTCTCAAATGTCATATGTCAAATGGCAGAAGCCAGTAAAAAGTTTACGTATAGTATGTGTCTCTCGACTTGCAATTCTGAAAAACTAGACTACAGAAACAGAAAACATATTACCTGGGTCAGAAGAGGATATTTATAAAGGAAAGCAAGAGAAAAATTTTAAGAAAGTGAAGCTTGTGTTTTTATTGTGGTCTTGGAAATATGACTAAGCATTTATCAAAATTCAATGAACTGAACTTCAATAGGAATGAAATTTATTCAGAATATTTTTAAAGTGAGAAAATAGTAACAATGACAACAATAATAATAAATGTCTAGATAAGAAGTGGAGGAGAACTTTAGTTGTGAAGTAACTAGGGTATAATATTTATTACATTCACTCATGGAAGAAAACAAAACAATGACTCACATATAGGGTGCAAATATTTCTGTTATACTTTAAAAATATGTAAAATAAAAATCACTTGAGGGAATAACTTAAAAATAATGTCTAGCAGAAAATATCACCAAAGAAGTTACCTAATAAAATTGAAATTATTGAAGTTACTTAGAGAAATTTTTAAACTCTAGACTTTTGGATGAAAGAGAGCCAATCCTAGCAAAACTTAAGTAGTACTTCTGGCTCAGTGCTTGGGGGTCATTCCAGGTGGTGCTTAGGGTATGGTGCAGTGTTGGATATTAAACCCAGACTTCTATCATAAAAAGCATGCACTCATTTTATTGAACCATCTATCTTGCCCAGTTTTGATTTTTTTTTGATGAACAGCATATATGCACTGATATAATCACTAATCCACTAATTATAATATGAGCTAAATAACTTCTGTTTTAATATTGTCTTTATTTCACAATGTTTAAAGCCATTACAATAGCAAACACATATGTATGTGCTTTCTATATAAACAGTTCTCTATTTTTTTTTTTTTTTAGTTTTGGGGCCACTCCAGTTGATGCTCAGGGATTACTCTTGACTCTGTGCTCAGAGATTAATCATGACAGTGCTCAGGGTACAATGTTTTAGTTGTAGGACTGAATTGGATCTATAAGTATGGCTGTAAATATGCACAAACACACATATGTGTGTAGACAGATATAGATATAGATATACTTTAACCCCTATATTATCTCGCCTGCCTCAAATTTGGATATCTCAACTAAGAATGCTTTAAACCATCAATAGATGATGTACTGTGTCATCATAGGTGGTTGATAAGCACTAATTCAGTTACAATGGAAAGCAATGAATAATGTCTAAACATATGTTTGATAGGACTGGAGCAATAGCACAGTGGGTAGGGCATTTGCCTTGCAGGAGGCTGACCCAAGTTCAATTCCTTCATCCCTCTCAGAGAGCCCAGCAAGCTACCGAGAATATCCCGCCCGCACAGCAGAGCTTGGCAAGCTACCCATGTTGTATTTGATATAGCAAAAACAGTAACAACAAGTTTCACAATGGAGATGTTACTGGTGCCTGCTCAAGGAAATCAATGAACAATGGGACGACAGAGCTACAGTGCTACATATTTATGCATAAAGGAATTGGTATATAATTCCACCTAAAAACATATCTTCACTTTACTTCCTATATCATTTTTGCCTTTCCTTGATCTTTTCTATACTAAAAAATTGTTTTATTCTCCCCAAACTAAGAAAATGTATCATCATATCCTATAACTAATGGGTACTGTTAATTTATTGGCATATTTCATGCAAAATTAATAAGAGAAAAGAAATAAGAGAATGAAAGTATTACATTTTTCTCTTATACTACTACTTGAATTTTTTGTATATCTAGCCATCTGTTTCTTGGGCATTGAGCTGGGCAATTATAAGGGCATGTTTATAGCTATTAAATATTTATATTCACAAAAGAGAAAGTAAGTTTATAAGATTTCAGTTGAAAATTTAAAATCCGGGAAGTTAGAAAATAAACTTCTAGAAGCAGCTGCTTTTGTTTGTGGTTTTGTTCTTCTGTGAGATAAATTTGATGTAGTTTGGATCTGTGAAAGAATATTGATACAGGAACCACCAAGCCTTGGTAGCAATTCCAGTCCTTATAATAGTAAACTATTATAAGGTTTAGTCAAGGTGTAAACTTAAAGTGTGATCCAAATTCTTGGTCAAGGCTGAATCAGGATTGCTTTTTTAAACTTCAGTTTTGGGCTGAAAGTATTGGGCTGCAGAGATAATACAGTGGGGAGAGCATTTGCCGTGCACACGGCTGACTCTAGTTCAATTCCTGGCACTCCCGTGGTTCCCTGATCTCCCTCAGGAGCTTAGCACCTGGAATAAGCCCCGCACACTGCAGGTTGTGACCCCAAAACAAACCAAAGAAAAAAAGTATTATATGTAGTTTAAGTATCTCAACTAGTCATTTTAAATAATAATAGCACAGTGCTGGAGGGATAGTCCAGTGGGTGGGCCTTTGTCTTGCATGCGACCAACCTGGGTTCCCTCTTGGGCATCCCATATGGTCCTGTGAGCATCGCCAGGAGTGATTCCTGAGTGCAGAGTCAAACATAACCCCTCAGCATTGCCAGGTGTGATCCAAAGAGCCATAAATAAATAAATAAATAAATAAATAATAGCACAGGCAAAGATGTTTTATATATTCCAGAGATCTATGGTATATTCAGAGTAATCCACATGTTAGAACTGGTTCCATGTTCTGTTAAGATATTGCAGATTTCTGAGTCCAGACTTCAGCAGTTGAGATGTCTACTCTGAGAAACTATAGGGAGAGCAATTACGAGGATGTATATCATTCTCGCGGTCAAAGAGAGAAGTCAAAGTCAAGGCCACAGAAGACATAGGAAACATCATTTCCAAAGTGTGAGACAAAGCTGTTAGCAGGAAATTATTTATAGAGTCATAAGCCAAAAGAAAGAAGAAAAAGGCAAGAAATCTTTCACCTATTGGGATAAATGGTTCTGAAGGAAGCTGTTGACAATTGGAGGGCACAAAAGACACTTTATTGTGCTTCCTTTATGACCTGAGTCTAGAGTCTGATGAATTAAAGGGGTTATACTGTTGCTGGTGACATTTAAAGAGATAATACCTGGAGGCAATAACTTTTATATTAAACCTCAGAAGGTATGTGTCACTCTGTCCTTTAGAGCATGAATGAGAAATACTGTTACAGAGAAGAAATGATACTAACCTTTGCATAATAGTTATAGCTATAGCAGTGTGGCCTGTGGAATCTCTTTTCTTTGCTTTCATTTTCTCTAGGAAAGCATGATCATATAGTTAAACCATAAAGCTAAAAATTACCCATAGCTAACAAATTTTTACTTGACATTCATTATTTAATGTTAAAAACTAGTTGATTTAGTCTTTCAATGAATGATCTTGTTACAGCAAATCATGAAATAAGTGAAAAATAAGTCAAGCTTTTTGCTTTAGTCTTTCTATATAATGATAAAGATCAAAAGTTGAGTTTTATTTGGTTTTTGTTTATTTCTTGGGGAGGCATACCCGGCAGTGCTCAGGCCTTCCTTGTCTCTGTACTTAAGAATCATCCTGGCTAAGTTCCAGACCATATGTGGTGCCTGGGCATGGGTTGTAATGTAAGTCAAGCACCTTAAACCCTGTACAATCTCTCCAGCTCTATGTTTTATCTCTCTTTTTTTTTGCAATAAAATGCATTCATGAAGATGACTTTCAGCCAGTAGAAATATTGGTGACAGTAGAAACATGCATATTTTCCTCATTTTGATGCCTTTGTTAATATTCAAAAACTGTGGGTTTTACAATTAGAATCATTTCTTGTTTTCATATGATCCTCCCGATGTTCTTTAGCACACACTACTATCACAAATAAGATTTCATTCTCTTATCCTTCTGCGTTAGATGTGTGTAGGACCCGATTTTAAGTTTATTTTCAGGTTAAAGATTTTCTCTAACTTAGACTGTTGCAAGAATGAACTTTTTATTAGGCTTGATTGACTATGCACAGTGTGATGTGGTGTGTCAGAAGACTTTTGTATGGAATTTATAATTCTTTATAAATATATCTCTTCTTTTCATGTTAAAAGTTGGTAAGTACCAATTATGGGAAATAAAAACAAAAGCAAAACTAAAATTGGTAAAGGTTGAGTTAAGAATTATATTCTACTAGGTGCTGAAGGCCATGTAATAAACACTTCACACTCTCATACCAAAAGAACATTTAAATGTGTGCTCAGGTTAGTGAAGGACTATCCTAATCTATTGCTTCATAATTAATAATTGTTAAATGTAGAATAACATTGGTTTGTCCTTTCGACCTTGCCACAGGGAGCTTAGGTTTATTGGGTTACTCCCATCACAGTGCTCCCATTCCTCTGTGTCTGTTTGTAACCTCTTTCTTTGTGCTCGGCTTCCCCAACTGGTCAATTACCTTTATCTTCTAATCAAGCTCTGTTAACTTGTAAATATTTCTTTTCCCTTCTCCTTAAGGCCTTTGCATAGTTAATTCAGAGCAATGTCCTTTTTGCATAGACACAGGAAGATAGTTAATGCTATGCTTTTGTAGCTTTATTGACTCTGAGTGATGTTCACTCCTGGGCATTTGTTCTCTTGACTTAAGCCTCAGTTGCCCTTCCTTCCTAGCACCCCAAAATCGGGGACCTGATGAGGGACTGGATGGACCCAGGACAAGCTGTGAGTTATCCTGGCATTGAAATAGGCCAGGCCAAAGTGCCATAATACTTAACTATAAATTAAGAGCATGGTCATGGACAAATTCTGTCATGATCCAAAAAGTAACATTTAGATTAGGATGCTGCTAGGTTTAGGAAAGATTAATCTGGCCTGAGCACTGTAGTCTAAGACCTATTAGTGAGATGTTCTCAGGAGAGCCACCCCGCAAGCTTAATGTATCTCTTACTGTGTCCATACAAAGTAACTAATATGAAGAAGTAGAATTAAGTTGCTAATTAAGATGTTAATTAAATTATTGGACCAAGGAGAGGAGAAACACCCCTAGGTGGTATTTCCGCCCTTGAGCCTGATGGGCTATCAGAAAGGGCTTTCAATATATTGATTGTGCTACTGGACAGGTTGTGGTGTCTACCCCTAATGCAGAGACTTGGGCAAGAGAGAGTGAGGTGAGTGAGTGAGCAAGAGAGAGTGAGAGACAGGCAGAGAGAGAGAGAGAGAGAGAGAGAGAGAGAGAGAGAGAGAGAGAGAGAGAGAGAGAGAGAGAGGAAGGCTGAGAGTTGGAGTGCGGAGAGATAAGCCGGAGACACAGGAGGAGATGGGAATGAGGGGCAGTGTGAGACTAGAATGAGGGGCTCAGTGAGACTGGAACAAGCGCATGGGGAGAATGGAATAAACGTCCACTGATCACCAACCAGCTTGGCCCTCTTTTCTTCCTTCATCCACCCAATGCATTGGCCTCCCTGGGTGGGAAAGTGGCCCAAGACCACCAAACGCAAGCAGCAAGAAAAGGAGCCTCAGGGTTTCCTAGCCACCTGGTGATTACACAGTTAAAGATAGATAAAATTAAATTCAGTGTATATTTAATTAATTTCTAATACTCAAAATAATTGAAAACATAAGTTATGTATGGAGTCAAGATGATTCTATAAGTCATTCATAAATACTTATTTAATTTATTCAGTAATCCTTATTTAATCACTTTTTCTTTTGTTAGAAATGACACTGCATTTTCATGCCCCAGAATACAGTATACCAGTATAAATAAGAAGAGTATAAGTTTGCTCTATTTATACTGTTATTATTTTGTTTTAATCTGAAAAAAAATAGGTGGTTAGGATAGCCCAACTTGAGTGATTGTCTATGTTTCACTGGAAGTTTTATTTTTATTTATCTTTTATCATTATTATTGTTGTTGTTGTTATTGTTGATTTGGGGACCATACCTGGTGATGCTCAGGGGTTAATCCTGGCTCTGTACTCAGGAATCATTCCTGGTGGTGCTCAGGGGACCATATGTAATGCTGGGGAACCAAACTCAGGTTGGCAACACGTAAGGCAAACATCCTAGCTGCTGTATTATCTCTCCAACCCCACAGGTGGTTTTATAATAACATTTCCAAAAGATCTTTCAATTATTCTTTGAAGTAGCACTGCACTGTAGCAGTGTCGTCCCATTGTTCATTAATTTCCTTGAGAGGGCACCAAAAACATCTCTATTGTGAGACTTGTTGTTACTGTTTTTGGCATATGGAATACGCCACAGATAGCTTGCCATTCTTTGAAGTAAATGAGAATAATTTAGCCATCATATAAATGTGTTTCAGAAAATGTTTATCTGTTAATGACATCCTTTTACCTGTCTCCTTAATTATTTAATGAGTGAAATAACAATATAAACAAATACAATTTTTCTAAAATATACGACAAAAAATTTACAATAGGAAAATATAATTTTTGAACCACTGCTAATTGTCTGGTTTCTTCTTTATTTCAGTCCTAAAGTTTATTGCTTACTTCATAATATAGTGAATATTCTCATATTTCTTGATCAATTGAATATGCCAGAGCTAAGAAAATTAACACATACACTGACATTCAGAGAACATTTTATCATATCTTCAGTCAATCTAAGATTTTTTATAATTGTTCAAAATATTTTCTGGTGAGAGGGTAGAACATTTGCCTTGCACTTGGTAGACCCAGGCTCGATTCCTCTGTCCCTCTTGGAGAGTCCAGCAAGCTACTGAGAGTATCCCACCCACATGGCAGAGCCTGGCAAGCTACCTGTGGCATATCCAATATACCAAAAAAAGTAGCAACTCTCACAATGGAGACGTTACTGGTGCCTGCTCCAGCAAATCAATGAGCAACAGGATGACAGTGATACAGTGATTCTTCATCTTAATTTTAATAAAAAATTAAAGCAAGTTATGATTGTTAACATATATTTGAAAAGACTTTTGAGGAAAATATTTTAAAAAATTATTTTCCTATTGTTTGTGCTTGCTCATTTAAAATATTTTTTTGAAATACGCAGTAGACTTTTTATATAAAATTATATGAAACTTAACATCTCTATATTTATCTAAAGCCAACATAACCCCCACTCTGGATAGAAAGTTTTGGGTCAATATTTTGATGCAAATATGCTTTTGTTTTAATGCTTTCTTGGTGCATCATTTTTAGCAATGTGTGTGATCAAGATTTTCTCAGTCTAAAATTAAATTATTTGTCTCATTATTTTAAAGTCAGGAAATCGTAATTTGACCAGAATGTTAATTTTTGGTTGAATGTAAACTCTGCAAATATATTCTCCTAGTTTGTACAGTTTTAAAACATTGAATGATTCTTTGCATATTAACAAACATTTTTATTTTGGTGAAATACAATTAATTCTTTTTTCTTTAATTTATTTATGCATCTATGAGCACATGCCAAACCTCATATGATAATGATTTTCCTGTTTTTTTCAAAGGTTTTTAATATTTCATGTTATTTGTAATTCTATGATAAATTTTAAATTATTATTAGCATTTGGAGATAGTTTTAGCTTTTCATTTGTTTTGTTTTATGCATATGGTTGTCCAGTTGTTTCAATAATAGTTGTCAACAAGACTCCCTATTTTCCATTAACTTATCTTTACATCTTTGTCAAGGCTCAATTGATGAGATTTGTACTGATCTATCTATTTCTTGACAATTTTTTCTCACTGATTTATATATGTATTCTTTTACCAATACCAAAATATCTTGATTATTGTCACAATATAATCACTGTCACTGTCATCCCATAGTTCATCGATTTGCTCTAGCGGACACCAGTAATGTCTCCATTCGTCCCAGCCCTGAGATTTTAGCAGCCTCTCCTTACTCTTCTTTCCCAATGATTGGAGGCTCTTTGAGGATCAGGGGAATGAGACCTGTTATTGTTACTATATTTGGCATATTGAATACGTTATGGGGAGCTTGCCAGGCTCTTCCATGTGGGAGGGATGCTCTCGGTAGCTTGCCGGGCTCTCTGAGAGGGATGGAAAATGTATATCAGAGAATACAAGAAAGTATGTTAAAAACAAACACATGTGTGCTGCTTTAGGCACATCAATGGGCTAGACTATAAGAGGTTGCACCTCAGCAAAGTGGCCAGATGCTTCTTGGAGCTTTGTTCCACATAGTCTTTGGATCTTTACCACTGATGAGACCACACAGCGCTGGGTGTGACTGCCAAGCTACTAGAAAATGGGGGGTCTGGGTGGAGGAGGCCTATACCTGACCTGAGCAGGCCTGGAGTTCTCAGTCCTGGGTCCCACACTCCTGTGTTCCTCTGCCGGTTCCTTCATGCATTGAGGCTCTTCGAGTGTGTGGAGAGTGACTATGTAATCAAAGAGCTTCAATGCTTTGCTTTTCTTTTCTAACAATGCTTTTGTTTTAGTGAGAGCAGATGGTCAGATTCTTGTTCTCAAACAGTCAGAATTGAAAGCAAGAGACCAGAGAGCCAGTGATCAGATTTAGTATGCAGGGAAGCTCCTAGATTATAGCTTGGGTTCTACTAATTTAGGATTTCAGAGAAAGAAGAAGCCTTTCCCCTTTTAAACCTTTTTAACAAAAGTGAGTGGGAGACCATTTCTTGATTATGCTCCAAGAATGTGGGCCAGTAGAACTGAGGAGAGCCTACTAAGAACACTGTATCCCCGTGTCCTGATCAGGCAGGGTTTAAATCATCCTGGTTTTTAGTCTGCCCTCATGACCTTTCACAACAGATGATTCCCTTTCTCTAAGGCTATAATCCAGTCTCACCCTGACCATTCCCCTTTTGTTCCTATCACTTTTACTATTCTATTTCTTGTACTCGTCAAAGAAATTTCAGAATTTGCTTCATGGGGGGGGGGGGTGCTTTTAATGTAACTTTCTCTTAATTGCCTAGGGTATATAGCAGGTAAATTGATTACAGAAACAAATGGTCTGTATTAACAATATGCCACCCAATTTCAGAGATAATGAATTATATTTTTTGCTAATCAGAGGGAAGTTAAGCCATATTAATAAATTTAATACTACATCTAAGTGGTTTTTAAGACTGCACATGGGTATTAGAAATATTCTCCTGAGACACATGACACAGTAGTATCCTAAAGCGAGTTATTTTTGAAAAGGAAAATTATGAAACACATGTTAGAATAAAAAGTTCTACTAATGAAGAACAAAATGAACATTATAAAAATGTTTACAAATTCTGTGAGCCCATAGGGAGCTAATGTGTGTGAGAAGGGGCAAAGTAGTAAGAAGGGAGGGGCTTCCAGTAAACAGGCTAAAGGAAAAGTACTAGCTATTGAGTCTGCCAAATTAAACAGCCATCTCATGTCCAAGAACAGCTTTGGAAATATTATTCCCATTATTCTACTGGAGCCCTGGAGGAACTTGCAGAGGGGATATGATGTTTCTCTTCATTGCCCCCTGGAGACTTTTAAATGGAAAAACAAGTGCTTTTTTTTTTTTTTCCAGGAAAAAATGTTTAGAGAGGGACTTAAGAAAAAGAAAAAAAAAAACATAAAATAAAGAAATGGACAAATCACTCCATAGTTTATCCCTTGTTTCCTCATCTAGTCTCCATTCTGTTTGATCCATGTAATGAATTACTAGATAAACTAGCACATCTAGAACAGAAAGGTCGGGGACAGGGACAAGGGCAGTGGACAAAGTAGATTTTATTTTTGTTCTTATTGAAAATAAATTTAGAGAGATGTGAGGGGATATATATATATATATATATATATATAGAGAGAGAGAGAGAGAGAGAGAGATACATGTTCAAAAGAGAATAAGAGAACACAGGCTTCTATGGAGTAGAAAAAGCAGATAATGGTTTTGAGGAGAAGGTTATTTAAAATTTCTCAATTTCTCTAAATTTCCTTGGTCTGTAGTTCTGCACATGTAAAAATTAATCTGGGGATTGTCACAAGGAAAGCCTTGGGCTCTCAATGGTCCTTTCATATTCTTTATATGTATAATAGATATATAGTTACTATAAATATATACTATATATTCTTATATAGTCACCAAATATACATATAGGCACTATGTATATATATATTTTCATGAACTTTAGAGTCTCCTATAGCTTCACTTTTTCCAAGGGGTTTCACTTTTCTCTGGATGAGGCCTCAGATTCTGCATCTGGGTGGTAACTCAATCTCCCTCCTTTCTTTGGAAAGCTCCTTTCCAAAGAGCCCAGGAATTGCATTTCAAAGGGATGTGTTCTTCATGCCTTTGGCCACTTCAGGCTGAGCATTTTCTCTTATTTTTAGTTTTATTTTTTAGTATTTTTCCCAGTAACTCATTACAAGGACTCCTCTGATTGCCTGCAGCGTTTTTCCCCCTAGAGGTTTCACCCCCTTAATTTTTAATGGGTACATGAATGACGGTCCCTGTTCTGTAATTTCTTCATGCTGACAAAAATCCGCAGACCATGCCTGTATCACAGTGTGAAATCTCATGCTTACTTATTATTTATGGGGTCCAGGCAGTAGTTAATTGGGTTTCAAAGTTGCCATTCTGAAAGACAAACCAGATTATATTAGTACAACATGGATATTTCCTAGCTTCTGGGTTTTTGATTTGCACACCAAGTTCAAATAAGAGATTATTGTTGAGTTCACATAGGTGAGTCCAGATCCCTTCCCAGAGTCCAAACTTCATTTTCACCCTTGTAGGTCACTCCTCCGATCTCTGGCCTTCTGTATACAATGGCCTGGTCTTGTCTGTATGCAGTTCTCTATCCGCTGTACACTTTTCTGGTCTGATGTCTTGTCACTGGGCTTCTTTAGCTCCATACCCCAGCAGTTCTTCCTGTTGTCTATGCTTTCCTTAGTCTCAGGCCACATGAATGTGGGTGGGATACTTGGAGAGATGGAGAGATAGAGGGGAACGGAGAGGGAAGGAGTCAAGAAGAGAGGTGGGGGGGAGAGAGTCTTGCCTGTCCTAGCCTTGCTGTTGCTGTCCCACACCCCCAGCCTTTCCATCCCATCCATAATTTACTTTAATTGAATACCGTATGGTGTGCAAGATTTATGTGATCAACTGGATTCACTGGCTCACCTGGGGCCCCATCCTTCCACTCCCACTATATCAATTAGAGTATATATATATGTATGCATATATATATGTATGCATATATATACACATATATATGTTACATATCTTTGTAAGAATACACACACACACACACACACACACCATATATATTCTCTTGCCCAGGGAGGACAACATGTTTAAGAAAACAAGGAAACAATACACTTAGCATAAGCTTTTGTTCCTTTCTTTTGCATGCTGAAGAGTCTTCTGTTAAGGAAATTGTTAGTTTCTGCTTTTACTGGCCACCAGTAAGGAAGTGTTCAAAGTTAACAAATATACAACTTAACTTTTAGCTTTGGATTTTAAAGGGGGGTTTCAAGTGCTCCGTGGGTTCACAACAATAGTTTGATTTGCTCTGTCAGAATCTGGTCACTGGATGACTTAGGTGGACCTGATTTTCTCTTGAAGAAATTAACCCAATTAAACCTCCATGATTAAATTTTATAGTGTGGGAGTGCTTAGGATAACTTCTTAAGGTCCCTTCCATTTAGGCATTAGTTGATCAGTTTGTTTTAAAGAAATATCCAGAGTTTTCTTTTCTAGAGAACTAAAACGTATTTTCTTCCATGAAAGAAAAATGACTCCTAGGTACTTCAAGTTTTTAGGTAGTAGACTTTCATTTATTCTCTGAACAGATTACATCCTTAAACAAGTTGTCTGAAAGTCAGGGTATAACAGCTTTTTAACTAGTAGTTTTCTCCCATATCACGTAGGAAGCACACAGTTGTTTTTTCTCAAATAATACCATTATGCCTATATAAAAATCTAGACAAGAGCAAACCTCAAAGCTGTTTCTTGACTCCCAACCCTTTTCATTTTGCAGAAGTTATTTTGAAATAGAATATGTAGTTGCTTAGATAGATGACTGAGTTTCTGTAAATTGTGTAATTTTTTTTTTATGAAACACATAGCAAATATCAACATGTCAGAGTCTGAATTGTTACCTGGCACCCTTCCACCCAAAAGGATTTCTGCCTCTTTCTCAAGACTGATTCATCTCTAACTCACAAACAATCTAGCTCTGAAATATTTGAGGCCTCAACTCCTGTGAGGTCACTGGAAAGGCAAAGAATGAGACCACACCATATAAAAGAAAATTGTGTCACCTTCTCAGCAAATAAAAAGTTCAGTCTCAATTTCATGCTGAAATATGAAGTATAGTGTCTGAAGAGACAGCAGCTTGGTTTGTTTTTAGTAGGATTTGTAACTGTGGAGGTGGAAAAGTTTTCCAATCTGTGAAAAATATTGTGAAATATTTACTGTGAAGATGCTAGAATAATACCAACCAATAGCTATAAAAATAAAAATAAAAGTAGGGAGGCTCAATTTGAGAGTTTTTTTCCTTTTTTTTTTTTAAAAAAAAAGAACTGCTCCATTATTCTTAATACGTACAAAGGTTGAGTCAAGTTTGTGATGCAGTAAATGAAAAGTTAACAGTTCAGCTCATCACTTCAAGCGAATCCATACAGATTCACTGCGTTCCTCTCTCCCTATTCTCCATCACCCCGCACTTCTTCATTTTGATTAGCTCGTTCTCTTAACTAGTGAAGCAAGCATTTGTCCTTCAAGTCCAATAAGTTCTAACTGTCATTAATCACAAGTTTCTTTGGTAAGACTTTAAAAAGTCTAATCAGGGATGAAAAGCTCTAAAGAGAAAATGCATGGCACTTTCCAGTAAAGAATCCAATGAAAGGTCAAATCTAAGACAGCTGAGTGTTGAAGTCTCTGATCATTTAAAACCAACAAGCAAACAATCTTTCTCATAATTTTATTTTTAAGTCTATGAACACATTTGAGAATCCATGATATCATCATATGTATATTGAATTCGGTAAATCAATTAATTACATAAATCAAATTATGTATCTCTGTGTAATTTGTACACCATCTATAGAAGCAGTTAAAGATGCTGGGGAAACATTAGACAGGCAGTAGTTTTGGAGAAGAAAATAACTATCAGAAGGTCTAAGAAAATGACAAATACAAGTTCACATATACAAGATAAATGTTATTTTATAACTTCTGAATCCTCACACATTTATTATTTATAAGGTGGAATTCCATTAGTGCCCAGTTTTAGAGGCTGGAAATTAGACTCTAGGTAGCCATAGGATAATTAGAATAATGACAATTTAGAGTTAGAACTTCTGTTTAGCTGGAACTTCTGCTGTTTGATGAATAAATAAATAGCTGAGGTGATCCAACAGACATGAGACATCAAAGTATTTCTAATATTTCCAGTGAAGGCATCTTTCTACCTAAGATAGACTATGTTAGCCTTTTTCACTTTTTTAAAATTTCATTTTAACCATCAAGTTTGAACCCAAATATACCAGGTAATTATGAGGCTATGTTGATATAAAGAACAAAAAAAAATATGTCTAAGGTATTTTGATTTGGGGGAAAAGTTGTAAAGAGAGGAATATAAAAGTATTTTAGCCACCAAGAAATCAACAATGTGCTCAATAGAGTATTATGAAAATATAGTTAAGCCAATGAATGTGAAGTGTTAAAAACAATTCACTAGAAGAGGTGATATGTGATTTTAGTGTTTAAGTATAAAGAGTGGATTAGCTAGGAACAAAAGAATGACCCGAGTATGTCTATTTAAGGTTGAAGAAGAATTTGAGCAAAGGATGTAGTCATGGCCTTTGAAGATACATTTATTACTGTTTAAGTAGTTGATTAAGTGCAAGACAGCCAAAGGAAGTGAAGCAGGTGGAGTAAGACCATTCAGTCTATCCTACATTAATATATATTATGATTTGTAGGTAAGGGGAGATCATGAAAGATTTAAGGCAGTCGTGGGACATCATTTTAGAGCTTATGTAAATCTATTTGTTGATAGCACATTGAATGACAAAAAACAACATATTTTCAAATATTGGACCAAAGAGATAATGTGCTTGCCTTGCATATGGTATACCCAGGTTTGATTCCTGGCACTACATATGTTCACTCAAGTCCTGTCGAGAATGATTCCTATGTACAAAGCCAGGAGTAAGTCCTGAGCATAGCTGTGTGTGGCCCCCAAAACAAAAGGAAACCAACAAACATACATTCACATGTTCTAGGCCAAAAGGATACATGGCTAAATTGGCAAAAGAATTCAGAGATAAAAGTGGCTGTATAAATTTTCTAAAAATACTCACATGTACAATATATGGGGGAAAGGGCATATGAAAAAAATAATTGTTATAACTAATTATTAAGGGAATGCATATCCAAATGCCAATGATTTGCCACCTCGCACAATTGAGAATGTTTTACATATAAAATAAAAACCAGAAACAATAAAATCTGACAAGAAATAGGATAAAACATCCTTATAACTAGGGATATAAATGTTTAGTCTCTATGAAAAACAGCATAGATATTTCTCAAAGTATTAAAGATAAGTCTGTAATATGACTCAACAATTATGCTCTTTGGTATCTATCTGAAGAACATACAAACAATAATTTTAAATGTTTTGTTCACACCTTATTCATAGAAGCACTCTTTTCAGTTACCAATATCTGGAAACTACCCAGATCCTCAATACATGAATGTATAAAGAAGGTGTGTGTGTGTTTTGTGTGTGCGCACACATGCATGCACATTTTTGTATACAATGAAATACTACTCAGCTATCAAAAATGATGAAATCTGGCCACTTATGAGAACATGAGTGAAACTGGACGGGGTTAGGTTAAGTGAAATAAATCAGAAAGTAAGGAAAATTTAGAACATTTTCACTCATATATGAGTTCTAAAGAAGCAAGGCAAGAAAACAGACAAAACCAAATCAAAAATTTGGTTTTTTAACAGGAGACTTGCAGTTACCAGATGGGAAAGAGAGAAGACGATCAAATATTGGAAGGGTATCAATACACTATGGATTAGGTACTTTGGTGGTGATAGAACATTTGAAAAGGTTTTGCATGAAATTGTACTTCTAAAACATATACATTGTTACTAACTGTTGCTTTTTCAATTAAAAATTGAGATTGTTCAGATTCAGTACATAATTACTAGATGAAGTTATGTAGTAAACTGACAGTTTTGATATAGGAGTAAGGAAACTAAAAATTTTAAGATTCCTGGCTAGTGTCTGAATTTTTTTGTGGAACTGAAAATTGACATATGGGATTCAGGGGTAAAATGGTTTAGGAATGAGAATTCTGTGTTAGACACCTGGACATTAAAAGACAACTGAGATATCAAATTGGAGCAGTTGAGGAGTTAAGTATATATACATATACATGTTTAATATTCTTAAGAGAGATTCTGGGGAGTGCTATTACTTTTGTAATCATAAAAACATACAGATAGAAGTTAAAGTCACAAAAATGTTAGGTATAGTTCAAGAAGAAATTTAGTATACAGAAAGTCATTCACTGGAGACAGAACATTGTGTACCAACATTTGTGAGATAAAGGAAACAGAAGTTATGTGGTATAAAGAAGAAATTGCTAGACTTTAATGCTACACAAATGAGAAAAATAGAAAGGTGTAAGCGGTAGGAAGATATCTATAATATTAAAAATAGCAGAGAAAGCCACAAGAATTGAAACTCAAGGTATCTCTTGCATTAAGTATTCAGCAGCATCTGCAATAAGTCATTTTAGTGGAGGCACAAAGAAGACTGCAGAGGTGTGGGAAGGGTATGATTAAAAACATCATGTTGGGCTGGAAAGCATATATAGGGATAAGGCACTTGCATTGAACGTGGTTTCCCCTACTTCAGCTCCTGGAACTGCATCTGCTCACCCGCAAAACAAAACAAACCAAGGGAAGTAGATTTATTGACTAATACTTAACATAGGAAGGATGCATGATATGTTATCACTGGTAGAAAGGAAATGTGATCATTTGTTAATTACCACATTTTCTACTACCCAATACTTGAAATTTTATAATTACTATTGCTATTTGGTGCAAGAGGATTTTTGCTTTTGCTTTGACTTGTTTATTGTTTTTGTAAAGTGAAATACAGTGAACCATAGAAGTCATAAGTATATAACATAGATTTTATTTTAGACTTTTATGAAAGTTTTTTTATTCTGATAGAAGAAATTGAACAGGGTGTTTAGGAAATCTTTGTTTGGCATATTTTTATTAGTTTAAATCATTTTTTTTTTAAAAATGGCCATAGGTTAATCTCCTTTGCTAGTTTTTTATTAAATTTATTAAATTATAAACATCTTAAAATCCAAAGCAATCGTAGTTATATCAGATATCTCTGTTGGTTCACATAAAGGCAATATTTTTTTTTTAGAATTTTCTTACAGTATTTTTTCACTTCAACAAGTATACATTCCTGGCGAGTAGAATTGAGATCAAAGTAGCAGATTTTCTTTTTACTCCCTCTGGCTTTTAAAAGATTAAATTTTCAGCTCACCACATATAAAATTTATCAAGTTTTGTTTGTGATACCCTTACCTTGAGGTTTCATCATCCCAACTTTGTTCTACTGTGACATTCTATTCCTCAATCATATCCAACATAATCCTTTTCAAACTCTACCTTTAATTTTAGTATTATTCAATCTGTTTTACTTGGACTGGTCTGATGTTAATGTTTCGTAATATTTATTCTATTTACTAAACTTTAAAAATCATTGAGAGGAGGACATCAAATATATGTGTAAGTGTAATTAAAATGCTAACATTTTATTGTATGACCTATCCTTTATTATTTTTTTTATCTGGCAAAAACAAACAAGGAAAAAACAACTCTTCTAAATTTTCTGGCTTAATGTTTACTTCTAAGCTTTTATAATGGATAGCAAGGAAGTTGGGGGCGGATAGATATGTTCTATCACACCATTGCAGTAGTATTATGAATTTGTAACCCATTAGCTGCTTCAAAAATACCCTTTTTAATATGCAGTGTTATTCCTCAATTCTATTGTGCCTCAAATTCATATAATTATTTTATATATTAAAAATGAATGTAGGAGCCAGAGTGATAATACAGTGGGCTGGGCATTTCTCTTGCATGTGACTGGTCTACATTTAACTTCTGGAACCCTGAACCCTGTACAGTCCCCCAAGCCTACCAGGAGTGAACTCTTAACCCTGAGCTCAGAACCAGGAAGAAGTCCTGAGCACCACTGGGTGAGGCCCAGAAACCTAAAACCAAAACATGTATGAAGTATATTGAGAGAAAAATTTTACTAACAAGTTGTAAGCATATTATTAAACTGCAAAGAATATAGCCCAAAATTAAAATTTTAAAAATTGTCTAGGTAGATATAGAACCACCTAGTGCATTTATTTCACAGTGCATAAGTGAAATGAAATTTCATTAAAAAAATGAGAGCGAATATGGCAGAATTAATTTTTCTTTGCTAGAAAACCAGCTCTACTATATACCCTGTATACCTGTTGTGTGAAAATGAACTGATCTGTATATTAAAACTGAGTTTTAGCACCAACTAGCACTGTAGCACTGTAGCACTGATGATCCATTGCTCATCGATTTGCTTGAGCAGGCATCAGTAACATCTGCATTGTGAGACTTGTTGTTACTGTTTTTGACATATCGAATATGCCAGGGGTATCTTGCCTAGCTCTGCCTTGCGGGCAGGATACTCTTGGCAGCTTGCCAGGCTCTCCAATAAAAGATCATGTAAAGTAATCAAAACTAAAGGAGATAACAGACAACTCAGAGGTTCTAATCCAAGAAGTACATAGGTAGATTTTAGGGGAACAGGAGAAAAATACCATCTTTATTTAATCCAAGCTGTAAATTAATACTGTTTCCTCTGACCATGAACATTGGCAATAAATGACATTTACAAGTGCTTTGACTTTACCATTAGAAATCACAGATATGTCTCTACATGTTTTAGTTTTTACAAATATTACAAAATCTTGTTTATATTCATCATTTGTCAAACCCATGTGGGTTATGAACACATGGGTAAGATTATTAGATTACTCTGTACCTACTAAGAATTATCTAAGTGAGGTAGATATGTTCTATCATTCCATAATGAAGTCACCTGTGCTTATGTCAGTGACCCAGTCAACTACGTTGTTTAGCAGTTCTCATTTGTGAATGAACCAAGGGAGGAGGTGAGTCTCATTTAGTTTTTTATTTATTTATTCATGTAATCAAAGCTGGGCAACTCAAATGGTAACTTTGCTTTTTGTTAAGTGACATGCCTTATTCAAAATGTGTGTATTCATAAAAGTCACAGAATCAATGTATTTTTATTATTCTGGATTTCTGGTCCATCTTTCTTCCACTACTTGCTGATTTTTCACTTCATTTTATATTCATTTAGTGTTCATGCATTTCTTCCTTCTTTTCTGTTTTTCTTTCTAGCTATTTTTTCTGGTTACTATTGAACTAGTCTGTCACAATGTTGGATTTTAAATACACAAATTCTTTACTGATTTTCAGGTTTTGTGATTTTCATTCAGTTAGACATGTTTTAAGCTTACAGCTTTCCTTTAGGTTGTTTTCATTTGAATAAAAAAGTTTATTTTACATTCCCTCCACATCCCCCCCGCCATCACTATGTACTAAGCATCGTGTGCTATCTACCCCTTTGCTCAGAAAACTATTGAAATACAGATGTCTTCAACTTGTAATTGGGGTATATTTTGTGATTTCCATAAGTCTTTACTGAGACACTTAGAATTGCTATTCTTAGTTTCCTAAATATAATAATCTAAAGAAAGTAACTCCCCGCCCCCCTCCCCATTAATGTATCTGGTTCCCTACATTATAAACCTATACTCTGAATATTCATGTGCCTGGGAATTTAAAGGGAACCCACCTACTCAAAGTTTGCCCTGACGCAGGTCCTGACAAAGCAAGATTTCAATTCTCAGAACTACCTTGAATTTTATGCCTTATAGAAGCAGGCTATTATTGGGAGAATGTTCTGAGTCATCCCTAATCCATGGATCACGAGATGATGCTCTTTCTTATTCTTTTAAGCATTTTTCCCCTGAAATATAGTGCTTTTTCTGTTTCTTCCCTCCTTTGCTGTTTTCATCTAAAATCTTCCAGTCTGTGAATTATATCCTGAGAATATCGTAAATATGTAAATAGGTTTATAGACTATCTCAGCATTCTTGGTTGTCAGGAATAATATACTGCTGACAGATTTAGCACCCCACACAGGCAAAAGCATTCTTTAGTACCAGCAAGAATTTTACCATATGGCACCCTGCGAGGGTGTCGAACACAAAAGGTTTTCTAAAGTATTTATTGTAATTCATTTGCCACCAGACTTTTGACAGATGTTTTATTACCTTTTTAATAAGAGACCTACTTATGGCTATGTCTTTCTTTAGGCTTGAAGCTCTTAACTTAAGCTCTAAACTTTTTAACTACTACTATCACAGAATCTTTTCTCAAATTCAAAAAGAAAATAGGTGTCTTGAATCAAATTACGGGAACGTCATAAGTAAAACTGAAAGAAATATATAAGGTGGATTGAGATTGTTCCTGGAGGTTAACAGCCACAAGAAGAAAAGAGGTGAAGAGCGAAAAGGTCACTGAACAAATATTTTAATAATGCTTTATTTGAAATTCCATCAGTTACACATTATTACCTTTACCATACTGCAGAAAATCGAGAGGGGTAACAGTATTACAGTGTGAACAGTAATACAAACAGTACATGAACAGTATTATTTATAATAGGGAAACCTCATCATCTCCAGACACATATTAGCCATTATGCACATGGCTATACATGCCTTATTTTTTAAAAAACTTTAAATCAGTGCTTTCCTTTATTGGAGGAAATCATGTTCAGAATCAAAGTAAAATTAAATAAGCAAACGTTTTCTCATTGTCAGATCACTACAATAAACTTCTGTTTTTGTTTTTTGGTTCACACCCCACGGTTTCAGGGCTTATTACTGGCTCTGTGTTCAGTAATCACTCCTGAAGGGCTTGGACGACATATGCAGTGTCAAGGATTGAACCCAGCTTGACTGCATGCAAGACATCTGCCCTACTCAATGTATTGATTCTCTAGCCCAATACAATAAACTTCTTAACGTGAATATTCACACTTACTCAAGGACTTACTCATTGGGACTATACTAAGTGATTTGCCTCCTTTTGCTCACTTCATTCTCAACTGAATTGTGAGATATATACCACACTTTCTTTGTTTTCCAGAATAAAATAAAAAGGAAGTAGAATGGAAATGACTAGACAAGAATAGTACCTAAGCCTCTTTAACATACTAGCATTCATTTCAATTTTGTGGAAAACAGTGAGAGAGACACACACTGAAGCCATCTCAAAAAGCGTCGTAGAGTCTGGCGTATGTATTATTGAATATTAGGTTGAAACAGGACATTCTTCATGAAAATGTGCTATGTTGTGAAGCAAGAGGTCAGGGTTCGAATTTTCTTCACTACCTGTCCATGTGATTCTAGCCAGATTTTTTTTAGTTGCTGCCCCCCAAAATATGATGGTTCCAGAATGCATGTTAATTGTTTTATGACTCAAAGAACTTCATTTTATTTTCACTCAGCCAGTTGCAAGGACACTCTTTCCCATGTCGGTTTTCACTACAGTGCATGGCAGGAAAAGCTACAGAAGAGCTAGCTGTAAGCCTGCTTGTGTTTGCCTTATGTGACTTAACACAACCTAAGCAAGACCCTTAGAACGCAGATGCTTTTATTACTTACCACTGGCATATCCAATTGCTTATTGCAATTTAAGGGGTGGATGGGGTGGGCAGACAGAGGGTAATATTTCCTCCCCTTTTTAAAGTAGAGGTTTTATATCCATTGAGACTCATAAAAGGTCTATAAATTTTAGATATAATTTATATTTTCAAATTATTTAACACTGGGAAATGTAGATAATTGTGGATAAAACTAGATAACATGATGTTCCTAATGGGAAACTTGTGTTCATTTCAATTTGCAATCCTCTGAGGATCTCTGCCAGATCTTTTCTGTGTCATTAGGTTTCCATGGCTATTAGGTGTGAGTTAATGCCTTCGAAGTTCTATGCTGTCAAACAGCTTTTTTTAATTGGTGAACTATGTACATATGTGCGTGTTGGGGGAAACTAACAAGAAAGACTTGACTCGTCACACAGAGCCTCGGTGACTGCAGGGAAAAGTGTGAAAAATATCTGGAACTCTGAATTTTGGCTTTGAAATGCTTTTGACTATAATCCAAACATTAAAAAACAAAAAAACAAAAACAAAAAACAAAACCTAATGATCTGTTCAATAGACTAGAGGTAAAAGTAAAAGCAATGTAGTGCATAGGAATTACGGACAGTACTCCCTTTCACTTTTCCTTTAGTTTAACAATTTTCCTTTTCCATACCGTTATTTAATGTATGGATTACAATAGGGTTAATATTATTAGTTTATGATTACTTGCAACTGCCTCACACTCACCATCAGAGAGCCAGTATCTCTCCACCACTGTCCAAAGCAGCTTTTTTTCATCCTGCCCTGCCCCTTTGGCAGCTGCAGTTCCATGTTGTTAGCAGTATCTCAGGTTTTGTTTCCAATGGACAGTCTATTCCTCTTTGTTTCTTGATACTCAACACAGGAGAACAGTCATCTGATACTGATCTTTTTCCATCTGACTCATTTTTCTTAGCACGATACTCTTCAGTACCATCCCAGTTGAGATAAAATTCAAGATCTCATCTTTTCTCATAGATGACTAAAATTCTATTTTGTATATACACCACAATTTACGCCATTTAGCCACTCATCTGTTTTCTACTATATATGTATATATATGTATATATATGTGTGCATGTGTGTGCATATGTGTGTGTTTTATGTGTCCAGAATATGGGCACTCCATATGTCTCTTAAGACTCTCTAAATCTGATTTGGAACACAGAACCCAACCAAGCAACTGAAACCTGGTGGCATTTAAATCTCACTTGCTACTCTCCTCCTTAAAACCAGGCTGTTACAAATTAATGAGAAAAGCAAAAAGCCTAAAGTCTCTTTTGTCTGCAAAAGAATATCATTACTCCTCTCCTTCCACCGCCAGCAGCTCATCTCTCCATCTCTGCTCCACCTGCATTGGCTCTGAATTATTTTTTTTCTTAGCAGTGGGAGGCATGGTGGCAGTGTTGGTTCACACCTGGCAGTACTCAGGGCTTAGTCCTGGCTTTGTAGGGATCACACCTTGAGGTTTTTTAACCTTACTTGTCTTTGTCTTTCTGGCCCAAATGTGCAATGCACTGGAACATTTTTGTTTCAGAACAAGGGCATCTTTCCTTCCTTCCCTCTCTCTCTTTTAAACTTTATTTTTTTAAAGGGTCCCTTATGGTATATATATGTGTGTGTATGTATATGTTTATGTCTCAAAATAGTTTGAATTTATATCCTAATACTATGTATTGTTCTCACAATAGTCAATAAGTTGGGTGGGAGAAAATAGGCATATAGTGAATCAACATATATACATAATTATTATTATTTTATTACTTATTGTGGAAATTTTGGCCCACACACTGCAGTGAGTATGTTTGGAGACCAAATCTGGTCATCTTTGTGCAAAGTGAGCATCCTACCTGCTGATCTATTGCTTTTATCCAGGAGCCCATATTTTATTTGATACCAGTTATGTCTAAACCTAGGAAAATACTTTTTTGAAAATAGTTATTATTTCTGATAACTTTGTGGGATTTAGAGTGTAATTGTTTTCCTTTTTATACATGTCTGTGTTGTAAAGGTTATTTTTAATGCACACATTTTTATATTATATAAAATATTTAGTAGTTAATAAAATGGTCAATTTTACATAAGAAATAAAAATGGTCATTTAACAATAAAGTTAAATTGCACCAAATGTTTGTGCAAAAACAAATGGTAGTCCTGGAGAGATACTCTCTGTATGGTGGGCAGGATACTTGCTTTGCATGAAGCTGAGTCAGGTCCAATCCCAGTAATTGCTGGGTATGATTCCGTGATCTCACCAGTAAAGATCTCTGAGCACAAAGGCAGGAGAAATCTCTGAGTTCTGTTAGGTATGGCCCTGCACTGTAGCACTGCCATCCCTTTGTTCATCAATTTGCTTGAGCAGGCACGAGTAACATCTCCATTGTGAGGCTTATTGTTACTGTTTTTGGCACATCGAATACGCCACAGGTAGCTTGCCAGTCTCTGCCAAGTGGACAGGATACTCTCAGTAGCTTGCCGGGTTCTCCGAGAGGGATAGAGAAATTGAAACTGGTCAGCTGAGTGCAAGGCAAATGCCCTACCGCTGTGCTATCGCTCCAGTCCAGGTGTGGCCCTAAAAAGCAAAAAATAAAATAGGTTTTAAAAATTAATTGCAATCTCGTGTTTTTCTCTACCCTACCTCAAGGTTGTTCTTTAGGACTTCACTCTTCATTCTTCTCATTGGAGTTTCATATTGATATTTCTTGGTATATTCATTTGGATTACCATTGATTTTATCTTGCTATGGATAGAGATTTCACTTTTATACTGACCTCTCAAAATCCCCTCTGCACTCTTAAAAAAATTGGGTTTAATCAAGTATTTTGGTCAAGCAAAGTCTCTTACCCCCTCACCTGTCTGTCTTCATCACGGCCCCTCAGAGGGGGAGGATTCAGTTTTTCTCCCCGCCCCAGCAGAGCCTTGACAGTTGAAGACCTCCAGAACCCAGCTATAGCCATGCTCAAGGCCCCTCTCCAACATGTTTGGATGAGCCTCATGCATGAAGGAAATGGCAGAGGAACCCAGGTGTGAAGGACCCAGGGCTGAGATCTCCAAGTCTGCTCAGATAGGGACTGGGACTTCTCCACCCAGACCCCCCATTTTCCAGTAGCTTGGCAGCCACACCCACAAACAACCCCCCCCCCCCGGTCCGGCGCCATATAATCCCATCCACAGCCAAGATCAGAGACAATAAACAATGCTCCCAGAAGTGTGCGGCTGTGTTTGTGGCCACCCAACCGCTCATAGCCTAGTTCTCCCTCTCAGAGAACCTGGCAAGGTACTGAGAGCATCCTACCGGGACAGCAGAACATGGCAACCCTCTGTGGCATATTAGATATGCAAATACAGTAACAATGATGGATCTCATTCCCTTTACCCTGAAAGAGCCTCCAAAGAATGAGAAAAGAGAGGCTGTTAAAAGCTCAGAACTAGGACGAATGGAGACATTACTGGTGCCCGCTCGAGCAAATCGATGATCAGTGGGATGACAGTGAGACAGTGAAATCTTTTGGTTATATCATTTTGTGTTTTCATGTCATGTGGCAATATAAATATTGTTCACTGAACAACAAAATTGTATAAAACACATCTTTTGTTACCTGCATTATCTATATCTATGAATAGTTCTTATGATTAATTTTTCATCTTGTTAATTTTTCTATGTACCTAGTTATTCATTGTTACGCTAACAATATTATTTTCCAAAAGCTTGGTTCCACTAGAGATTTTACCATTTTCATCATTTTTATTCAAAGATACTCTTCCCTTCTGTTTTTGCTCATTTGTTTTATAAGTCTATCCTATATTTAGACACTTCCCTTTCTCTTCCCTTCTATTGAATTTCATTTACTCTTTCTTACTTTATCCCCATATTTTTCAAGTATTCTCTACAAAGGGAAAATGAGCTATATTTGTTTTTAATTTGCTATATCTAAATGTGAACTTGTCTTACCCAAATTAATGTATAATGAATTGAATGAAGACTTGTAAACTGAAAAACATGTTTTTTAAAGACCATTTTGAGCATTAATTCTATGTTTTTCTAGCTGTTGCACTTAAGAATTTCTGTGATTCCAATGTCTTTGTATAGAGAACTTTTATTTAGTTATTTACTTTTACTCTTGGGTGTTTTTATGATACTTCTTTTATCCCTGGCATGTAGAAAATTCAAGAGGGTATGCTTTGATGTAAGAACTCTCTTTTAAATTGTGTGGGATCCTCTATCACTCCTTAATGTTTGGAATTATATGTCTTATTATTTATTTAGTGGTTTGGGTATCATATCTGACTGTGCTAGGACTTACTCCTTGCTCTGTGCTCAGAGATAAGTTTTGGTGGGGGTTGGGTGCCAAATGGGTTTCTGGGATTCAGCCCGGGCCTGTCTTGCAAGGTAAACACCTTCACTCACTATCCTATCTCAAATCCCTCATTTAATACCTGTTATTGAAACAGTGGAAGTACTTTAAAACTTTTTTCAAGATATTTTTCCTTAGATTTTTAATGTCTACCACTTTATTTTTAATATTTTAAGTATTGAATTTTTGGCTTTATCATCTGTTGTTTATTTTCTTTTAGATTTCAGTGTCTTTTTTTTAATGATCAGCCTGTATCTTAAGGTTTTTAATTGTGCTCTATTTTGTTATTGTTATACAATGTTTGATTTTTTATCCTCTTTTACCAGGGTCCCTTGAGGCTGCATAGTTGGAACCAGCTTTATTTATTTTTTAGTTTGTGAGTTTTGGAAGGTCACATGGTACCAGGGACCAAACTAAGGCTTTGAACATGGAAGGCATGTATGATATTTTTGAGTGATATCTTTGTCTCCAAAGTTTAGGGTTTTGTATAAGGTCATATCTTGTAGTATGTTAGACTGTAACTGAAATGACCAGCCATCATTTTCCCTCATAGGTATTGAAATGTGAATTTTGTTATTATTTATTTTTCACTTGTTTTCACATTTTCCTTCATAGGCATTTAAATATGAATTTTGTTATTGTTCATTTTTTACTTGTTTATTATCCCTACTCCTCTGTTTGGATGTTTTTTGATGGAAAAACTATGTCTCGTCTCGTTTAATACCCTTGGACACATATGTTTAAAATATCACACACTATTGGTTGATATATTAAAGTAATGTAAACTCATATCAGAGGAAACTCATAGCCATGGATACTCAATATTGTATTAATCGAAATTGAATGTGCTAACTTCGCACACCTGCAGAAATGTTTGCTGGTCATTAAATTATAAGAAATCAGAAACAAAAGAAAGAAAAAAAAGCCAGAGAATTTGGATTTTTGTTTGTTTGTTTGCTTAATTTTGGACCATATCTAGTGGTCAGAGGTTACTCCTGGCTATGTTCAGGGTTTGTCACCCGAGAGGTTTCCAGGACACACATTATCAGAGATTGGGCCTCAGCCTCCTGCTCGTGAAGTGTAAAAAACTAAGGCTCGCCAGGGGCGCGAGCACTCTCGGGCTCTCCGGGCGGCTCTGTCTCACCGTCCACATTCGGTGCCCCGGAACCGCTGTGTGTGCTGTCGGTCAAGGGCAGGCGACGGAAGGAAGAAGGCCAAACTGGTTGCTCGATCAGTTTATTTCATTCTCTCTCCCTGCTTCTCTCCCGGCTCTCGGTCTCTCTCTGGATCTGTGGATCTGGCCCCCGTGGATCTCGCCCCCCAACCCACTCTTACAGCCTAGTTAAATCTCCACAGCATGAGGGGGTTGGGGCGTACCCATAGGTGTGGTCACCATCAATAGGGTAAGGTTCCTTTCCCTTAGGGGATGCTTCTCCTAGGACTTAATTCTCTTTCAGCAGGAGGATCCACCCAAGGGCTGAGTCCCATGAGTGTGTTTCTCTTCTCCTCAGCCAGCAAACATATAAGAATTTATATTAATCATTTTGTATGGACACAATAAGAGATGCATTAAAGCTTATGGAATTGCTCTCCTGGGGCCATCTCAATCTCAGACTACAGTGCTCAGGCCAGATCAGTCTTTCCTATCCCTGGCAGGGTCCTATTCTCATCATTACTTTTGGATCATGACAGTATTTGTCTATGATCAAGCTCTTAACTTATAGTTAAGAATTAGGCACTTTGGCCAGGCCCATCTCGATGCCAGGGTAGCACATAACTCAATGCTTGCCCTGGATCCTTCCTGTCCCTCGTCGGGACCCTGCTTTTGGGGTGCTAGGAACTGAGGGCAACTGAAGCTTAAGTGGAGAAAGCAGATGCCCAGGAGGGAATAATATTTGAGGCCAATTAATTCCCAAGTTATAAAAACATAATATTGTCTTCTTGTGTCTATACAAAACAGACATAGCTTTAAAGTAAATTATTCAAAAGGCACAAGAAGAGGAGAAAGGCAATATTAACTTATATAATATAAATTCAGTATCCTAGGAAGTTCTGACCTTACAAATTAGCAGAGTCAGATTAAGGGAAAGCCGCGGATTAACTTTTTTGGGGAAGAGAGCATGGAGAAGTGATTATAGCTAAACAAAGGGATGGGAGAGATTCGGGAACACCTTGATGGGTGTGACTGGGGAAAGCCTAAACTCTGGGGAAAACCAGGAAAAGCTACTTGTGGCAAGGAGGGAAAGGACAAAGTAATGTCATCCTACAGTGAATCATATACCCTGCCCACTTGTGCTCTATCTCCAACCCAGATTCTTAATAACTAAATAATGAAGCAAAAACACATGCAGTATTTAATAAAATAGGACACAAGGCCTGGTATATGAAACTAGAGAGAACTGTGCCTGTCCATTTCAGAGCTGGCTCATCTTTAAGACCCCATACTCATGACAATGATTTTAGGATAAAATTACTCCCTTCAGATAAAATAATTTAAAACAAAGTATTACCTTCCAAGGGTTCATATTAACATCACCTTAGAATAATCTTTATGAAGCAATTAAGGACTTTTTTTTACCCATAATGTGTAAAGAAATTAGCTACATTATAAGTAAAAGATACTGCACTGAGCTTGTAATCCAAGGGCCCCGGTTCCTTAAACTTCAAACTTCAGTAGATAGTTTGGTATCAGTGTAAATAAGTTAACCTGTTTCACTTTTCTGGTTTCTCTTTCCTTCTTTTTCATGGAAAGAAACTTGCTTAGAGAACAGTACTTGACTCCTTTGATTCATGTCTTATAGTTTTGTAAGATAACATGGAGTAAAAGCAGTTTTAGCAACTTGTTCTTTTCTTAGCTCCCTGTTGCCACCAGGACAGTAAATCCTTTGTAAGGTAGAGAGGAGGAACCTATTAAAATAAAAATCACTAAAAATGAATTTAGGAAGGAATCACAGAAGCATTTATCCAGAACTCAAGAAACTATGTGACCTTATGAAGGTCATTTCAGTTCTGAGTGCTTCAACTCCCTGAAAATTGCAACCTTCGTGATGTGATCTATAGTACTTTTGCAGAAAAAGACGTGTCAGGAGGGACAATAAAGCAGAATGGATCATTACCTAGACAGAATATGAAAGAGCCCTGAAATTGAATTGAGTGGGTGGCAGAAGGAGGTGGTGACATTATATTTTGGTTTTCAACAGTATCAAAAACACTACAATAATAAGCTCAAGAAACCTTTTAGATATAATAAACTTCTGATATTAAAGCTGTAGAAATGTTAATGTCATTCCAGCATGAGGGCCCCAGTATAGGACATTATCAGGAGAGTTTAGAATGGTGTGCAAGATGGAGACATTTTGTAATTTATTTTTTACCCACTTATTATCTCTTTATTTTTGTAAAGTTTTTCTGTGTTTTGTTTTGTTTGCTTATTACCACATATCATCGGCTATACACAATACTTGAAGAAGAATGAAGTTCCAAAGACAAACTTCTGACAGGTATGAAAAAAATAAAAGGAAGTTATAAGTAGAAAATCAATCAAGGGATAGTTCTAACTCATTACTCAGAATTAAAACAGCAAATAAATGATTAGTTAGACACTTTGAAAACGAAGAATCATCACCTCTAGGGACCTTTAGAGGTCAAAGTTGTTTCAAATTAAATTGTTTATTTAGGAAATGATGTAAGTTCCATCTGCTCAGAGGTCTACTGGTATTCATATCTAGTAGAAGTGTTTATTCTGATAGAGAATTACTGTATTCTTATTCATTTCATTAACCATTTACCTCTTGGGAGAATTGTTTAAATATTAATGCTTTTTTATATTTATTATGCAGCAGACTAAAGATTGCTAGGTTTCTAAAGGAACTACAGTCTATTACAGTCTAATGGACTAGACTTGTCTTTACAAAGGAATTCTTCTGCTCCTCTGCAAAATCATCCTTTGTTTTATTTTTCTTCACCAGAATAAAAAAACAGTTGTAAATCTAGAGGTCTTTCTTTTCTTCTTGAGAACTGTTTGCAGATCATTTTTAAGAAAAACTGTTATAAAATCATTCCTAGCCTCTGTTTAAAGGCTCATGTAGTTTCCAAAACTCTTTAAAGTTCCCTGAGTTTTCTCATAGCCTACTTCAAATCAGGGACCAATATCAGGTATAAAATACTGCTTAAAAAAAAACCTATTTATAAAGAATCCTTAGAATTTTCTTATCTCTGAGAAGAGATGATATTTATTTTATTTTTAATTTTTGATCATCTTGTTTAGCATTTATACCCCAACCTCAAAAACAGTTTAGTAAAGTAAATTGCCAGACTAGGAATTTTAGTGATATTAAAATTGACATAGGATTTACATTTCAAGTCTAAAATATGGAATATTAAAAACAAATAATAAAATATATTTTAAAAATCATCTTTTTTTAGGCATTCAATACTCTGATAAACTCCATATTTCCAATTTTGAGAAAAAACAGTTTTCCCATTCAATTACAATATTTAATAAGAAAAAGGAGATGTGATAGTCTTTGTGGGGAAAAGATGCCAAACTTTATGGATTCGAAAAAACATTCAGAATAAGTCACTTTATTCTGTGAAACACATGGATTGATCTACACTGATTATTGCCATGGCTTGTTTACTTGTTTCTTTTCTTAGCCTATCACTTTAGCAAAAGTCACTACATTGTTCTACTTGTAAGCTCCCTTTCTAATCATTTGCCATTTTATGAACACTTACTTAGAGGATTTTATTTTTTTGTTCAAGCTTTTGGAAATTTGAACTCCTAAGTTAAAATTATTGAAATTTTGTTTTATCACTTATTGCTTCAGGTTAGTCATTTGTTTGACATTATTGTACAACCTCCCATTGTAAAGAAAATTTTGTTTCAAAACTGCGGAACTGTAGCTTACCAGCTGTTTAATCTTGGATAATTTTCTTAACCTTGCCAAAGTTCAGTTTCCTTATCTGTGAAAATGAAAACAATCAGTATCTTTCTCATAATATTTTTGTGACTGCAGGTCAAGTCACATACTTAAAAGACTAAAGACAAAACTGGAAATGTTAAGACTATAAAAAATCTCCCTCTTCCTCAACTAAAACCATGTTTCGCATTTTTTTTAGCAACTACTACAACATTTAACGGAGTATAGCTAGCTATGCATGCTAAATGTTTTGCTCTTGTTTTGAGGAATTAAACTTTTTCAAAGTCTACTAAATAAGTTTTCTTATAAATAGGAATCACTACTTGGAATTAAGCTACTCATTTTGGGCTATTTTTTAAATAAGTTCTCTTAAAAGTAATTTATTCAGCAATGACATAAACCAGAAAAGAATGCTTGCAAGAAAACGAATGCTGAGACCATAATTAGGCAAGGTATCAATAAAAGAAAACATATGTATGTACATACACTGAAAAGAAAAGAACAAAGCTGTAGTGAAAGGACACCATGGCAAGGACTTGGCACATCATCATTTAATTATAACTCACTGTTTTTTATACCTTCTTATTCTGGCAAAAATAACACCATTTCACTCTACGTTATCAAGAGGTTGTTAATACACAAGACAGACTCTATGGGCTAGGCACTGATATGTGCATAACAGATTGAAGGAAATAATGATGACAGAAACAGCTCCTACCTCCTATCTATTGCCACAGAGACATCTTAATAGAGGTGAAAAAAATACTTTTCTTTTTAAAAGCCATTTTAGGAAATGGTTATAGACCTCCAGGGCAGAATAGGGAGGCAGATCAGGAAATATTTATGCAGAGGAGGGATGCCTATAAAAACTGGAGAACATTGATCACAAGGGATTGCAAAATTACCCTGACACCAACTCAAATTGGAGCAGGACAATGACTGCTTCACAGTGGATATTTTCAATAGAGCACGGGCCGGTGGATAAAACAACTGTTGGAATAGAGGAAGTACTTAAAAAAAAAACAACCAACTGACAATATAGCCACGGAAACTTCACTTTTAAAATATATATGAGAAATTTAAGGAATTGAAAGTCATAAACTGAATCCTTGTGCCTGAGACCATGTGAAGAAACTCCTAGACCCTAAATCAGTACTGTTTTCTAAGTACCCCTTCTCAGTTTGATGAAAGTCTGAATATGATTTTTAAAGTGTAAAGGTCTACCCGGGCTGGAGCGATAGCACAGCGGGTAGGGTATTTTCCTTGCATGTGGCCAACCCGAGTTCGATTCTTCCGCCCATCTTGGAGAGCCCCACAAGCTACCGAGAGTATCTCGCCCACACGGCAGAGCCTGGCAAGCTAGCCATGGTGTATTCGATATGCCAAAAACAATAACAATAAATCTCAGAATGAAGACATTACTGGTGCCCACTCGAGCTAATCGATGAGCAATGGGATGACAGTGACAGTGATAGTGACAAAGTTCTACCCACAGTGACTGTGACCTGGAAAGACAAACATTCCACTGAAAACACATGTTTTCTCATCCACTCAGTTTTATTGCAGCGAGGTCAGACAGACAAATTTGTGAAGACTTCAGTAGTTTTCATGTATCCTTCCTCACTGTGATAGCTGCTTTTCTAAGGATGGTAGTTCAATATTGCTTTAGCATTCAATATTGCTACAGCCCTTGTTATCAAAATAAAGTTTGTGTTGGCTGATATATATAAGGAGAACATTTTACAAATGATATTAAAGATTAATTATATAACCGCTTAAATATTTTCTTCTTTAAGAAACAAAACATCGAGCATTTAGGTATAAGTTTCTGGAAACATGCTTTTTTATAATATTTTTTTAATTGAATCACCATGAGATACAGTTACAAAGCATTTTTCATGATTGAGTTTCAGTCATACAATGATTGAACAACCATCCTTCCACCAGGATACATTTTCCACCACCAATGTCCAACAGTATCCCTCCACCACCCCGACCCCCACGCCACCCCCTGCCTCTATGGCAAACAATTTCATTCTTACTCTCTGTTTACTTTTGGGCATTATAGGTTTGCAACACAGATACTAAGAGACCATCATGTTTGGTTCTTTATCTACTTTCAGCACACATCTCCCATCCTGAATGATCCCTCCAAGCATCATTAGACTTAGTGATCCCTTCTCTATCCCAGCTGCTTTACCCCCGAGCTCATGGGACAGTCTTCCAACTATGGAGCAATCTTCCTGTCCCTTGTCTCTACTGTCCTTGAGTGTTAGTCTCATTGTAGGATAACATTGGTTTGTCCTTTCTCCCTTGCCACGGGGAGCTTGGATTTATTGGGTTATACTCATCAAAGTGCTCCTGAGGTACTCGTTTCTCTGTGTTTATTTTTAACCTCTTATTTGTGCTCTGCTTCCCAAACTGATAAATCACCTTTATCCCCAAAGCAGTACCTGTGGCTTGTAAAGTCAAATTCCTCAGAAATCTCTGGATTTGTATTTGTAAGTGAAATATTGCTTTTCTCTTTTCCTTATGTCCTTTGCATAGTTTGCTTTAGAGTAATGTCCTTTTTTGTACAGAAACAGGAAAACAGTTAATGTTATGCTTTTTTAACTTGGGAGTTAATTGACTCTGGATAATATTCACTCCTGAACATCTCTCATATTTTCTTGACTTAAGCCTCTGTTGCCCTTAGTTCCTAGTACCCCAAACATAGGGTCCCGACAAAGGGACTAGATGTAACCAGGACAAGCTGTGAGCTACCATGGCATTGAAACAGGACAGGCCAAGAGCCATAATACTTAACTATAAGTTAAGAGCACAGTCATGGACAAGTTCTGTCATGATTCAAAGAGAAACAATTATACAAGGACCCTCCTCATGGTTAAGAAGGGCTCATCTGACCTGAGCACTGTAGTCTGGGATCTATAGCAAGATGTCCCCAGGAGAGCCACCTTATAAGTTTAATGTATATCTTATTATGTCCACACAAAATGACTAATATTATAAGAAGTAAACTTACTATGAATGCTTAAATGGTTGTTGGACCAAGGAAAGGAGAAATCCATGCCTACATGCTACTTCGCCCTTAGGTGGGTCATCTTGTTAGATGAGAATTTGTCCTAGAAGAAGCTTCCCCTGAGGGAAGGAATTTACATTTATTGATCATATAACCACACCTATCTGTAATTACTACCCAAACCCTCATGATTTGGGCATATAACTAAGGCTGTAAGGGTGGGCAGAGTTATAGAGGAGGAATCGAGAGGATGAATACTGAGATAGAGGAGGAATATGAGGGAAGGGATAGGAGGAGGAATATGGGAGTGGGTGGGACTAGAAGGAGGTAGAGGGAGATGAGATTGGATAAACTGCAACTGATCACCCACCCACCTGGTACTCTTTTACTCCTTTTCCATCCATTGCCATCGGCTTTCTCAGGTGAGAGAAACCAACTGAGACCACCGAACCACTGAATGCAGGTGGAGAGAGACTACTACAGCCTCTTACACAATTTTAATTAATTAATTAATTAATTGCTTTTTGGGTCACACCCAGCGATGCTCAGGGGTTACTCCTGGCTCTGCACTCAGGAATCACTTTTGGTGGTGCTCAGGGGACCATATGGGATGCCGGGGGTCAAACCTGGGTCGGCCAAGTGCAAGACAAAGGCACTACCCACTGTGCTATTGCTCCAGCCCCTTACTCATTTTTTTTTTAATTTTTTAATTTTTTTTTTTTATCACCGTGAGGGTACAGTTACAGATTTATACACTTTTGTGCTTATACTTCCCTCATACAAAGTTCGGGAACCCATCCCTTCACCAGTGCCCATTCTCCACCACCCGTAAACCCAGCGTCCCTCCCACCCTCCCCAATCCCATCTCCCCCCCACCCCACCCTGCCACTGTGGCAAGGCATTCCCTTCTGTTCTCTCTCTCTAATTAGCTGTTGTGGTTTGCAATGAAGGTGTTGAGTGGCTGCTGTGCTCAGTCTCTAGCCCTCATTCAGCCCGCAACTCCCTTCCCCCACATGGCCTTCGACTACAATGTAGTTGGTGATCGCTTCTCTGAGTTGACCTTTCCCCGGAACGTGAGGCCAGCCTCGAAGCCATGGAGTCAACCTCCTGGTACTTATTTCTACAGTTCTTGGGAGTTAGTCTCCCACTCTGTTATTCTATATACCATAGATGAGTGCAATCTTTCTATGTCTGTCTCTCTCTTCCTGACTCATTTCACTCAGCATGAAACTTTTCATGCCCATCCACTTAACTACAAAATTCTTGACCTCCTTTTTTCTAACAGCTGCATAGTATTCCATTGTATAGATGTACCAAAGTTTCCTCAACCAGTCATCCGTTCTGGGGCATTCGGGTTTTTTCCAGATTCTGGCTATTGTAAACAGTGCTGCGATAAACATACATGTGCAGATGTTGTTTCGATTGTACTTTTTTGCCTCTCTGGGATATATTCCCAGCAGTGGTATTGCTGGGTCAAATGGGAATTCAATATCTTAAAACACATCTCATATTGTTTTCTAAGCAACCTTGAATCACTGTTAAGTGTCTAGAATATTGTCAGATGTTTGGTTACTTGAATAACAGGTCATATCAACATCCTCAATTGAGACCAGAAGACAGATATATTATAAAAGTGATACATTCAAAATGAATATTCTTTCACAAAAAGAAAGAAGAAGTTAACACAGTTAACACAGAATGAAAAGCAACCAGACTAGAGAGATATTACAGTGGGTCGGATGCTTGTCTTGCACACAGCCAACAGGGTCCTGCAAGCCACTGATGAGTCCTCCAGCCTCTCAAAAGTGACCCCTGAGCACAGAATCAGGAGTAAGTCCCGAGCACAATCAAATGTGTCTTGACCGAAAACCAATATTGAAATAAGCCCTTTCCAAAGTGTGCTGGTTACACAGTTACTTAACCTGAGCAATTAGGTGTAAGTTGGCTGAATATTGCTATGGAAACTATAGTTTCTTGCTTTATAGTTGAGAAGAAAAAAGAAATTGGAGTTACTCTGGCTGAAGTTAATATGGTCTAATTAATCAAGAGAAGTACCTTAAACTCCAGTAAATATTACAGTCGCTGTAATGCAGAGGTTCATGAAAGTACTTTGTTTCTTGGTTCTTCCTTTTATCTTTCTTGTTACAACTTGCTTATATGTTTCCTAGTAGTTCAGAAATATAACTAGACTATGGCCAGAATAGATTTCAGATATCTTAAGTAGAAACTCACTGCTTGGACCACTATTTTGAAAGACCACTGTGTCAACAAGCCAATGGATTAGAAGCACGTACACACAGGAAAGCTCAATAAACAAAGATAAAAAAATTCTGGTGTATTACTGTGACAAATCATCTCAACATTGCATGCCTTAAATCTAGAGTCATCTGTTTACTTTAATAACCTGAAGTTTGGGGCCGATCTTAGTGAGGCCATGGCTTAAGAACCACTCCCAGTGTTACTTATGGAACCATTTGGAGTAAGGATTTAACCATGAGCCTTTTCAGAAGAAACATGCACTCCAGTCTTTCAAATCATCTCCCTGATTCAGGAATACTTCTCTTTGTTCCATATAACTGTACAACACACTTCCAATAGAGTTCCCTGGTAGGTTGATAACTGTCACATTCTGTTGACTGGCAGTGCAGGGTTGGCTTAGTGTTCAATTTATCTCCAGAAGTCTCCGTGCTTTCCCTTGGCATGGTGGTTGGTTCCCAGCAGTGAGCATCCCAACAGACTTACTACCGCCTGAGTTCACAATTCACTGCAGTGCTATTCTCTGTTCTATCCATTAAGTAGTCAGAGAACTCAGATTAAGAAAGATGAAGCAGGAGGCTGGTCACTTGGGATAGCATATAAGGCACTTTCTTTGCACACAGCTGACCGAGGTTTGAACACTGGCATCTCATATGGTTCCCACCTTTACCTCCCAGCTCTCCCTGCCAGGTGTAATCTCTTAGCATAGAGTCAGTATTAAGCCGTAGTCCTGAGTACTGCTGGTAGGGCCTTCACAAAACCAAGAAACATTTACCACCACCATCATCCCCTAAAAACAACAAAAAAGTGAGAGCATGTACTTTACAACTGGAGCTAGGATGAGAGTAAAAATGTTGAGGCTCGTATTTAAAATATCACATAAGGAAAATTCCCTTGGTAACATTTACTTGATTTAAAAAGAGGTGTTTTTTAAAGAAAAAAAAAAAAACCTTAGTGTTTTAAAGAAATAATTACTGTGTGTATTTCATCATGAATTTTTTAGAAAACATATAATTTCTTTTTTTTAATACTGCAGTATTGTACTTATCTTCAGAGCCGATATTGTAATTTTTGTCAGACCACCAAAACAGGTGTTACTTTATTACATTGTAATAAATTACCCACACTGGAAGGTGATTCCACCTTAACATGTTATCTTATTAATATTTCATATTCTATTGCAGTAATCTGAAAGAGTTAATGAATCCCATGAAAGTTTAGCAAAAACAAGTATCATCAGAAAGGGTTTTAGGCTCCGAAGGAATCAAGTTCATTATGTAAAATGGTACAGGAATTCTCTCTCCCTAACTCTGGGAGGACTTTTTTGAGCAAATGGAAATTTTGTGCTTTCATTAAGTGCTTTCACAAATTAGTGTAGAGGAATATAAAATCTTGGCCAAATGACTTAAAGGAATAAAGGAAAACAACACACAGATGCACTAAATTTGAACATACAATATAAGTTTATCTACTTCTTTAGCCCCATTTATAGGTTTACCAATAATTTGAAAATAAACAAAACCTTCTGGCTTTGCATGTCTGTGGGGAGCTTGGGACTTTAGGTACACATATTTGAAGATCTTTTGCATAAATCTGCATATGTTTACATGCAATGACAGACATACTGCCGCTTCCCAAATGTGGCTAGGATAATTTAATCTTCTGCAACATTTTGCATAGCATATGTAGGTGTAATATGCTCAGAAGCATTACCTGAATATATGCAAAGTACATTTAGCTCATGGTTACATAGTTCTCATATCAAAAGATGTAGCTAGAATTGAGATAACATTTTGCAGCTTTTACTTCTGTACATAAAGAACCAAAATTAAACCAAATTATCCATAAAATAAGCTTTTCAAAATTTAAATTAAAAATGATTCAGATTTGCTTATTGTACAGTTCTTGGGTCAATTTGTATTTCTTTAGTTAGATTTTTTTGCAGATATGACATTTGTTTTGTAAGTTATTCAACATTGAATGTTGAGTATCTGTAAAAGTGGTTATAATAAGGATTACAAGAACACTAACTCCCAAACAAAACATAATAAATAGAAAAAGTAATTTTAATTTTAGTGGCATAGTCATACATTAGCTCTGACTATTAGACACCAGTGCACCTTTAAAAAGGGCACTATTTTAAAATTTACAAAATATATTAAGCCATAAGGACACCGTGCTTTTATTTTTGTGCTGTTTTTAGAAAATTTATGTTTTGTTATATAAAATTATTTATGTTTTGTTATAACTCTGATTTTCTAGACTGGCATATTTTTGCATATTTCTTAATTGGAATGTATATTAATGTTTGGTTTATCCAGAAAATATCTGCCTATTGTAGTTTTCCATTAAATAATATGCATTGTGTTTACTAACTATATAGTTTCTAATTATTATGTTTTTATAAAGCAACTTTCCTGAATTCTATATTTCATGTGTTACATTTAGTTAGATATGGTCTCCAAATAAGCATGTATTTCTATATGATGCTTGGGATCACACACAGAACATCACATGTGAAATATGCATGTATGTATATCTTTATATGAGCTATCTCCTCAGTCTTTTGTTATTTTTAACAAAATGCTAAAATGAAATCACATTATTCTCTTACAAAGAGTTCTAAGTGCTCTTTTTCTGTTCACCAGTTGTCCCTTACTGTTTGTTATTTTTATTTTCTCACATGATTGGATACTTTAATTTTTAATTATTTTATTTTATTTTATTCACTTTTTTGGGTCACACTCAGCGATGCACAGGAGTTACTCCTAGCTCTGCACTCAGGATTTACTCCTGGCAGTGCTCGGGGAACTATATGGAATGCTGGGAATCTAAGCCAGGTCAGCCTCGTGCAAGACAAACGCCCTACCAGCTGTGCTATGGCTCCAGCTCCAGTTTAATTTTTATAAGGTCTTTCACAATAATGTATTACATTTATATTCTAACACCAAGCCCACCACCATTACACCTTCCCACCACCAACACTTTAAACTTTCCCACCATTACCAAAGTCTGCCCCAAAGGCAGATTCTAAATAATTTATTTTGTATTGCTTGTTGAGAGTAATCCACTAAAAATGATCCAAAATGTTTTCCTTAGAGGAAAGTATATGGAAGACTGTTGTATTTTACCTTGGAACCATTAAGCCCTTGTATAAGAGATCTCTAGCATGTTGTTACGGGTTGAGCCTTGTGTGTATATATTTGATAGAGACTGGTTGCCTTTTACTTTACACCCCATCAAATCTGGTGTGCTACTCTTGGCACATTAGTGTTACAGAGTATAAGATGTTGCACGGAAGCCTCAAATGTGGCCGCATGATGATTGGAGGCTTTTAATATGAGTCTCCCTCACCATCTATGTTATCATACTCTCTTTCCTATTATATATTACATAATTATATATAAATATTCCTATTATATCTCATTCCAATTTGGAATAATACTTAATGTGAGAATAGAGTGGACCATTATTTTCACAACTTTACAAACATAAAGTTGCATATTTAATGTGTATTATTTAAAACTTAGAGACTAGAGAGAGAGAGTCTAGGAGTAAGATAGTCTAGGAGTAAGTTGTTGGCCTTGCATACAACTGACATCACTTTGATCCCTGCCAGTGCATATAGTTTTCTGAGAACCAGTAGGAGTGAGACCTGAGCATAGGCCCAGGAGAAAGTCCTGAGCACTCACTGTTAGATATGGCCCAGTCCCCACCCCAAATTAATGAGTATCATAGCCGTGCATGGTAAAATAAGTGAAGGCCAATTATTCTATTTTATATATTATATCTTAAACTGTCTTTATATATATTTATAATATATATAAAGATATATATAATATCTTAAACAGTATTTGAGAGTAATTTTTTTTGATTCCTGGAAAACCTGGTTTTGTTATGATTCTGCTATAAACACCTCCACCAGCACAGCTCTGGAACGAAAGCTAAAATCTGGACTATGGTAAATCAGCTAGTGTCTCTCTGGTTCACTTTCTCGCTTCTCCTGTCAAAATTCTTTAACCTACAATTTTTCTATTTATGTTTAACCAGCTGAAGTAGACAGGCTGCCCTTTCTGCTTAGAATGCCACTCTGTTTTACTTGGCCTTTGTGTCTTCTCTTCCTTGAGTTCCTAATTTTGTGTCAGGTCCCACAGTCTAAATCGCAATACTGTTTTAATGTTCCATTTGTGTCTTGAGTCTGGAGTGCCTTGAGGACAGGAATTAAGGAAGGCGATTGTAAATATGTTCTGTTGCTATGTTGTTATGTTGGTGGTCCTGCAGATGGCCCTATATTAGCACTCTTGGATTCCTCCCAAGGGGAGAAAATGTGCACCTATGTATCTCCTTCTACATATCAGAAAGGCAATATATGCTTTCTTGCTGCTGACCATAATATGCTCCTGAGTAACAACTATAGTCTTTATAATATGTGAAATCATAATAATTTTTGTCATTACCTTATTTGTGGCTGAACAAATTAATATGTGATACTTGTAATAAGTGTCTCTCATTCATTTATGAATTAGTTCCATTATTTCCCATAATGAACTGCAAAGAACTGCAACTGCTTATGAAGAATTTGCAGTTCACCCATGGTTTCTGGCTTTTATATATATATATATATGTATGTATATATATATATATTTTTTTGCTTTTTGGGTCACACCTGGCAGTGCACAGGGGTTACTCCTGGCTCTGCACTCAGGAATCACTCCCTGGCGGTGCTCAGGGGACCATATGGGATGCTGGGAATCGAACCCGGGTCGGCCGCGTGCAAGGCAAATGCCCTACCCGCTGTGCTATCGCTCCAGCCCCTGGCTTTATATTTTTAAGATTTGCCTTGTCTTACCACATTATTTGCTTTGTCCTACCACATTATTTGCTTTGTTCACTTCTTTTTATTGCTGTGTTAATCCAGATTCTGGAACTAGGGAATATAATGAAAATCATGATTTCTACCCTCATGGTGCTTTCAAAATAAGTGGGGGATGGGATTAAAAAATTGTATATGTATATGGGGCACAAGAGGCTTGTAACCATCTTAGCGATTATGGTAATTTCAATATAGTGAACTAATATTTAATACTTACCATGTAGTGTTGTGAAGAACAAAAGAGTTAATAGTATATGGGAAACATTTGGGCAATTCCTGAAAGTATTGAGTTTTATAAATGTTTGCTATTATATTAGTTATTAATTAAATTCTAGATGCTTTGTAAGCCTTTGCCATACATTAACTTTATGCAATTCTAATTGTATTCCTACCTTATTCTATTCAATTAGTGAATTAACACCATCTGAATTTTGTAAATGAATGTATTAAGATTTAGAGACATAAGTGACAACATTATCAAGTTCAGGTTCTCTCTTTCTCAAAGCCAGTTTTTCAAACTGTAGAGAGCTGTTCCAAATTTAACTAGCAGTTAGAAGCCCCTCACTTCTGCTACTCTAAAGTTAGCCTAACATGATTTTACTTTATATTTATTGGAAGCAATAAGTGGCTCTTGGTTGTAGATGAATAGAGGGCAATGGTGTCAGTAAGGCTGAAGAAAAATGGTAAAACATTTTCTTTTTAATTTTCTACTCACTTAATTTTTTTTAACATTATATGGCTCTAGTAAAGGTCACATAGAGTTCACTATTAAAGCGAATGGTTATTTTAAAAGACTTTACTCAAGTCTCTTTTAACTCAACATATAATTAATTTTAGATTTTGTATTGATAATTTTCCTTGACAAAGATAGATTAACTCTTTAAATCAAAGCTGTAGAAGTTGGGAATTGATGGTCATGAATAAAAAGACCTCTTAAATTTCTTCTTGGTGGTATCTGAGGAGTTTTTAAATTTCGGATCTTTTCTTCTGCTAGTGGAAATTTCAGTTTTTTTAAAAGATAAATTATAGATCTTTAGTTATGAAGATACTTCATATTATTTATTTTTATTATGACACTGTCTTACAGGAAAGGCTCCTTTAAATGTTAATTTAAGTGCAATTTTAAGTGTTAGCCTTCATTTTATTTTGAGGTTCTCTGACAGGAATAATTAATCACCTCTCCATTCCCTTCAAATTCTAAAAGAGTTTAGAAATGAACATTAGGTGCCAAATAAATAGAGACCAAGCTACTCTCCTTATTGCTAGTAAAATCAGAAAGCAAGAGTTGGTTTGGATTTAAAGCTAAATCAGATTTAAATCTGTACTGACTTTAACTCACATGCTCATTGCATTTAAAATCTAGCAAGTAAGCTCCATTCCTTCCCCAAAGGTTGTTGTCTGTCCTCCTAAAAGAATACTGAGAAAAGAGAGAGAGCATAATACTTCTGGATAGGAAAGTTCCAAGAAAGACTGTATATGTATACTCAGAAAAATCCAGATCAGATAATCTATAGATCAGCTATTGTTTTTCTTTTTTAGGTGAGGCAAGAAGAGTAAGTAATGATTCTTGAGGTTGGAGAGAGGGGAAGAGTCAAAACTGTCTCTCAATATGTTTTAAAGGATTTCTGTTCTACGTCTAAGGTGAAAACAAGGGCAAGGGATAGGGCCATTACCTTTACACATTTATCTGGTTCTAGTTCTTGAAAATATATAAAAATGACAAACCAAGGTGTTCTGTCATCTGGTAATAATATCCTGGAAAGATAGCTGTTGAATAGACAGAATTTTTAGAACTCATGACAACAGAGCATATATTCAATAAAAAAAACATAGGATGCTACACAAAATAGTGGAGAGATCTTCATTTAGCTTAGCGGGTCAGTGAACTTGTGAAGAATTTCTAGAAAAATCATGGTAATACCTAAACTGTCAATGAAGAAAATCTCCAAGTAAATAATGAATAACTATAATCATCATAATGGTCTATGGGGAAATTATATATACATATATATATGTATATATATATAAGTATACAATTTGAGCCCAGTATTTGACTAGAACATAGATTTCTCTGGGAAAGAGCGCATAGTGTATTGTTGTTGCATTAAAATATGAATACATTAAAGAGGTAGATGGGAGCCTGTACTATGCATTTTGTTAAAAAGCTAATACTGGGAGCAAAAAAGATAGTCCAGTGGGTATAGTCTTGTCTTGCTCATGACCAACCTGATTCAACCTCCTGGCACTGCCAGCCTATAATGATACCTGAACGCATAGCCAGGAGTAAGTCCTGAGCAGCACCCCAAACAAAAATAAACAAAAAGTTTATTTTGTGGAAACAGGAGAGTTAATCATTGAACTAAATAATGGGTATAGCATGGTCTACCTGAGATCTGTTGGTATTTATGTGGAGAGCTGATTATTAAATCATGGACAAGGAATAGGATCAGACTTCATTGTATATGATATTCTAGATAAGGACAAATAAAGGTGGAGAGGAAGCATATATGAGAACTCGAACAACTTCAGGGTTCAGTATAAGTGTTTTTACATAGATATAATAAATTATGACTGGGGGAGGGCTGAGTCAGGAAGAGAATTTTACCCTGTTATATGATTCTTTTGTACTTAATTCTAGCATAACACTTAACAAACTCAAAGTAATTATTTGTTTCTTCTGTGTTTGGTCTCTGTGCTCTCATTAGCATAATATTAGCAACATTTTTCTGGGGTACATAGAACTAAGAGCATTTAATGATAAAATGTAATGAAATTCACTAATTGAACAGTCTCTCTGGGTCTGTTTTTGAAAATGTGAATATGGATGAGTAGGAGAGAATATAAATAATATCCATGTTTCGTTTTAGTCTCAATATCACAAAACTAATTGTGACAGATAAGAATCTTATAGCAGCCAGTAAAAAGTCTTACCATGAGAGGTACTTTTTTTCAGAGAAGAATTTATATTTATAGCACTTATGTTGCAGTAAATCCAATGGTATCCTTTTTTGCTTGCTTGCTTCCTTTATTTTTGTTTTGGGTTTATTTTCCATTTTTTGGCCACAACCAACTGTGTTCAATGTTTACTTACTTCTGTTTCTGCTGGGATTGGTTTGTGTGTAGTGGGGTTCCTCTAGACACTAAATATAGTGCCAAGGATGGAACCCTGATTAACTGCATGTGAAAGAAGTACCCTATCCACTGCACTATCTCTCCAGCTTCCTTATTTCTTCTAGAATTGTATTGTAAGGGCAATTGCTAAATTCATACTTTAGGTGCTCAGTATCTATGAGTGTCTGAGTGTACTTATAAAATTTACCTTTGGCAGATGCTTAAAATGTATTTAAAATATTTCTTATTCTAGTGGGAGAAATATTTTGATTCATTTATATTCTATTGTTTAATAAATTTGAAAATAAAAATGAAGGTAAGACATAACAAAAAGCATTGTCCAAGTCACCATTGTACAGTTTAGTCCTTGTTCTCTTCCTTATCTCTGCTCTGATTCATCTCTCTCACCTATGCTCTTCCTTATATCTCACCTGCTTCATCTATATGACACAATAGAAGAAAGATACAAACAACATTCTGGGAAATAGGTGGAAAGGCAGGTGACTTAGTCAGGCAAGTGAAAGGTTTAGGAAAGTTTCTCAGCAAAACACTGTAAATCCTGGATGGTCAGCACAGGTGAACAGCATGTAATGAAGCCAGTGGAAGTGAGAGACATTAGGGTGACCTGCACCAAGATGGTGTGAAATGAGGTAGGTAAAAGATAGGTGGTAATCAGGTATCAGATCAGATAATTAGGTATTAGATCAGTGTGGTCAGATTGAACTTTGGAGAGAATTTAGGGGGAATCTCCGAGAGACAAATAATTAATACACAGTAGCAGGTTTTATTTCTTTTCGAATATACTTTGGGGAAGAAAAAAATGGGAATTGGGTCTGTTCCCAGTGAAAATTTTGTTCCATATTGCTTGAGAATTGGGAAAAAGGAAAACAAAACCAAAAATCTACCAAAACTCAATGAAAGAATACAGCACATCTGGGGCACCAGAGATCAACATTAGAGGCAGGATGTTCGTTGTGCTTTTTCTAGCATTCCTGTACCTGAATTTAGACCATTTTAAAGATTCAGCTGCATTTCTATCAATGGTTTTCATAAGTCACCGAATATCATTAGAACGCATCCACTCTACTTCAACATGTTTTGTATTACTCCCAAATGAATACATTCCGTATCATACAGATATAACACAAGGAGTTTTCATTTGCAGTTATGATTGGGTTGCCAGAGAAGACAAAAAATAAAAACAAAACATGCTTTATGATAATAAGATATGTCTTCTCTAAAGCTCCCTCCTACATTTCTTTATCATTGAAAATACTTTGCAAAGTACTATAGTTTCGATCTATAACAGTTTTCAAAAAGAACATAGTGGTTGTGCTGAGAATGAAATCAGCATTTTAAAAAGATGTAGGAACCAAATCTTAACAAAGTCACTATGAATCCAACTTTGTTAAAGTTGTAACAAAGTTGTAACCACTGAACCTAAGAAAAGTTTGCAAGAGTCAGGTGAATGATACTCAAGACTTGCAACTGCTAGGCCCTGTATTTATATCTTTGTCTGTGTTTGGGGGACCACACCTGACTGTGCTCAGGACTTTCTCCTCCCCAAGATTGAATGGGGTGGTGAAAGGCACATACAAGTCAAAGACCTTTCCTGCTGAACTATTTGTCTGTCCCTGGATTTAATGCCACATGACCCCACCCCCTTAGCACTGTCAGAAGTGCCCTTACTGAACTCTGAGCACTGTGACTGACTTCCAGAGCTAACAAAAGTATACAGAACAGGACAGAAAGAAGAAATTGGAAATGAAATTTACAAGAGGAAAATATAAATTTATAAGGGTGAAGGAAGGTATAGGAAGGTTCTAATGTAGTGTTGTCCAGGACATTCTTCCATAGTAACAATAAGATTCTTCCCTGGGAAAGAGGTGACAAGAAAAAATTTGCAAAGTGGGGCTGGAACAATAGCCCCACTATTGTTCTACATAAGCAAATGTCCTACATGGGTAGGGCATTTGCCTTTCATATGGCCAGCTTGGGTTCTATCCCTGGCATCCCAGATGACCCCTCCAAGCACCACTAGGAGTAATTCCTGTAATGCAGAGATGAAAGTAACCACTGAGCATTGCCAGGGTGACCCCAAAAGACAAAAATATAAAATAAAATAAAGGAAATTTTACAAATAAACAAAAAAATTTGGGGGATAGGTATCACAATCACAGTCGGAATATGCTGTTTTCCTCAATTTTTATTTTCTAATTAACTGTCTTGGCTTTATTGCACTAAATGCTATAAATGTAGATCAAATGCTATTGGTAAATCTTGGATATGTAACATCTTAACCCAAAATCGTTGTTGGAAAGGCTAGAAATTCAGCTGTCATGGAAAATTGGTGCCTGGGGTTTATGGGATGTCTGCATTACATGATATGAGTTTCTTGACTTGACAGAAACTACACTTTTATGTCATCAAATCCATGAAAACTAGTCTAGTTCCAGGCTTCAGAGCTATTATTTTAATACTTTTTAGTAAATGAATGAGTGTGAATATTTACTTCTTCCTATGTCCAGTGATATATCAGTCAGCCCTTTATTGGAAACAATGCAAGTGCATTGTATCCAAGTTAGGGAGCAAAAGAATTTACTGCATTCTTTGAGATTACTCAGACTGTTGTTAATAAGGCTAGGAAGCCAGTGCTGAGATGACCTGATCAGGAATGAAAGCAAAAATAGCAAAGCAGTACCGGTCTTGTGAGAACGCTGTGTCACCAGTGTTGAGCATTATTCATTGCAGCTTACCCCTCAACACATCGGATTAAAAAAAAACTGGATGCCACTTTTACCACCATCTGTTCCTGCTGCCCAGAGACATGTGCACAGAGCATGGGGGCAGAACAGATTCTTTAGCTTACATTTAAAGTCTGCAACACATTCGCCTGGTTGGAAAAGCCAAGGGGACACTCCCCTGGCGTAAGAAAGGGTGTGAATACATGAACTACCATTTCCAGATTTTTAGGTGAGAGGTGGGCTCTGCCTCCTACCAGGAATCCTGAAGTGGAAAATTACCCAAATAGACAAAAAAAAAAAAAATGTTTAGAACAGGAGCAGTCAAAATGAAAGGGAAAAAAAAAAAGAATCTACCTCAAAGTATCTCTGCTGGAGATGGATTTGGAAAGTTTATGTATACAAAACGTCATCATTCAGAAATCTCCAGTTTCTGTTTCTGGAGTTAGTATGAATACATTGAGCCTTTCCTTACCAGCACATTTGTACTTTCCTACACAGCATGGTGCAGCCACCGACAACAGGACTCAGCATTTTTCAAGTCACAGATCCTTGGCAGTCATGTATAGTATGATTATTTAAAGAATTAAATCCATGTTTTCTTTAAAGAGTTAAATCAAGAGGTTATTGACTAGAATTTCAGTCCGAAGTGAATGATGCTATTTTAAGTATAAGATGTAGAAGGGCGAGCAGTTTTAGGAATAAAGAGCAGAGGTGGGGTGGGGGGTGGGGTCGGACACAAAAGAAATGCTCAGAAACATTTTAGATGATCAATGGTAAAAAGGACTATTCTAGCTGGATTTTAATCCTAGTCTCGTCATTTAATGACTTTGGTTTATTTAACCTCTTCTTGTCTTAATTTTCTCATTTTCTGACTCAGAGGAGTATCACATTATTATGAGTTTTCAACATACTTCACAGGTATAGAAAAATGACTACAGTATGATCTACTGTATAAAATGGAGGCAATACACTGTGTTCATTTTACTGCTTATACATAATTACATTTTAAAGTGATAAAATTCAGTCAGCAAAAGTTACTCTTAAAGTAGAGAATGTATGTAAAAGAGACATATGAATGAAGCCATTTGATTTTTATAGTTTAAAATATTAAATGTGGGCCAGGGCCGGGGCTCTGCTCCGGCCGGGTTTTCGGCCCGGGTGCCCATGTCTCTGCAGAGCCGGTGGATGTGGAACGAGCGGGAACCAGAGACAGCTTTAGGAATTGGGGTTCCAGCAAATGCTTGCACCCGTGTATGGAGACTGTGAACTAAGCTTTTGCCCCACGCCGGCTAATGGAGGAAATAACCTTCCTTCTTGGTCTCTCTCCCCTCCGGGATACGGTGTGGTGTCCGACATTTTGTGGGTCCGTTGAGAAGGGTTTTTTTTTTTTAATTTATTTATTTTTAATTAGAGAATCACCGTGAGGGTACAGTTACAGATTTATACACTTTTGTGCTTATACTTCCCTCATACAAAGTTTGGGAACCCATCCCTTCACCAGTGCCCATTCTCCACCACCCGTAAACCCAATGTAGCAGCCAGCTCTCTGGACTGTGAACTAAGCAAAAGCCCCATGCTGGCCGACGCGGCGTGGCGTACACCATACTATGAGGCGCTAGAAGGAGGATGAGGCGGAAAAAGGAAAAAAAAAAAAAAGGGAAAAGGAAAAAGGGAAAAAACAGAGAGAGAGAGAGAGTTATGTACTTGTAGCAGTGGGGCTACATATCTCTTCATTTCCAGCAATGAAAAACTAATTATCAAATGTAGTAGGTCTGTCTCTCTTGCTTGGAAACTCTAACAACTATAGTGAGTTTTGTGTTGAATTATGGAATGTAATCAAGGTAAAGAAAAAATGAAGTGAAATTCATTAGTTATACAGTAGGGGGTAGGGGGTGGGGGCGGGGGTATACTGGGGTTTCTGGGGGTGGAATATGGGCACTGGTGAAGGGATGGGTGTTTGAATATTGTATAACTGACATATAAACCTGCGAACTTTGTAACTTTCCACATGGTGATTTAATAAAAAGTTAAAAAAAATTAAATATTAAATGTGCATGCCAAAGCATAAAATGTACATTAAAGTAAAAAATTTACTATGTGAATAAATGTACAAATAAAAAATCAATAACTAGTAAAAACTTTTAAAATATGAAAAAGATTTCATCTACTCAATATTTAAATACAAAGAATTGAAAAATAAAATGGTGTGAAAATGGTCCTTACGGGTGTTTCTAGTCTGCCGAAAGTAAGCTTTTGATCGACTGGCATGTTGTAACAATCTGCATACTGACAAACATGCACTGCCTGCATCTCTGGGCAGCACCTGCGACATCTGCGGCCTCAGGTTGATCTCCTTGAGATTTGATGGAGTGCACTCAGAGGTTGTTCAGCAGCTGGCAGAGCAGGATCCTGTCTCGGAGGTTCTGTGCCAACTTGAACATCCACACCGAGATCCAGGTCACCTGGTGGCCGGCAGGTAGCACCCAGTAGTTGATGAGCCACTGCCCTACCACTGCGTGGCTCCATGACCGACAGTGCTGCGACTTGGCCCGTCCACAGTCCCTCCATGCCCCGCCAACACCACTCCATCCAAATCTTACAAAACAGCCAGCAATATTCAGCAGGGGTCACATGCAGAGTTCCCTACCTGGCTTGTTGAGCTGCGCGCAGTCTAATGCGAGATGGTGAGCCAGGTTTGGGAGAGCCTGAGGGTTTTGGGTGTTGGTGCTGGTGTGAAAATGGTGTGTGAAAATGGGGGTGTGAAAATGGTGCAACAGATAGATATAGCAAAGAAAAGGATCATCTCTTCCAGAAATAGATAAACATTCATGCAATTATTATGGGTAGATTGAAGGCAATATCTAAAATCAACTGGGGAAACACAGATTATTTGAACAAGTAGAACTGAATAACTAAATATATGCCTGAAAAAAATCTGTGAATGTTAGATTCATGTTACAGTGTTCACTAAAATGAATTTGGAAAAATTGAAATATTCAAACATAGGAAGTAAGCTATAGAAGTGTTAGTAATAATAAAGCTTGAGATCATACTCAGTTAACTGGGGTTTAATTTGGACTTTTGTTTGTTTTATTGAATCATTGTGAGATACGCAGTTACAAAGTTGTTCATGGTAGGGTTTCAGTCATAGAATGTTCTAATACCCATCCTTTCACCGTGTACATTTCCCACCACTAACGTCCCCATTTTTCTCTTGCCATCCTCACCACTTGCCCGACCTACCCCCAGTCCCTTGCCCCAACCTGCCTCTACGGCAGGCACTTTTCCTTTCTTCCTTCTTCCTCCCCACCTCATCTCTCTCTCTCCCTCTCTCTATTTCCTCTTTCTCTCTTTCTCTTTCTCTCTTTCTCCCCCACACACTCTCCTTTGGGGAATTGCAAGTCAAAAATCCAAAGGATGAAGAAGAAATGACAATAGAAGAGAAAGACAAACAGGCAGGAGTAGAGAGGAAGATAGATTAAGAGAAAAATAATTGAAATTATTGCATGGTGCATTTTCCAGTTTCCACCTGACCATGCTCTGGGCTTACTCCTGGCTCTGCAATCAGGGATCACTCTTTGTGGGCTTGGGGGACCATATTGGGTGCCAGGGATTGAACCTAGGTCAGCTGTGTGCAATGCTAGTGCACTACTTGCTATACTATCACTCCAGCTCCCAAATTCATATACTCCTAATGCTAGCAAATATATATTAATAGAATTAGCTTGTATTTATAGAAACATATAAAAATCCCATATCTTTTGACTTAGTACAACTTCTGGGAATTTAAATTTCAATACTCCTTACATCATTACAAATAGTAAATGCAAAGCAAATAAAAAGATACTTTTGACTTTTTGAGATATACCCAGCAATGCTCAAGGGTTACTCCTGGCTCTTCACTTAAGAATTACTCCTGACAGTGCTCAGAGCACCATATGTAACACCAGGAATCAAATCTGGGTTCTGCACTCAAGAATCACTGCTGACAGTGCTCAGTATATGATATGCTGGAGATACAACCCAGATTGGCTGCATGCAAGGCAAACACTCTACCCACAGTAGTATTGCACAGCTCTGATACAAAGCAATTTATTCCAGCACTATTTACCTTAGTTTGAATCATGTGAAATCGATACTCTATGTGGATCAAAAATGCTTGGATATTGACAGTTGTTTGTGGTTCAGCCTATAATAGCAAATGATTGTAAACATTCATCCATTAATTAATAGGAAATGGATCAATAAATTATATTATATTAAGTCAAAGTAATGGAATGAAAATAATTAAGATAATCTGTTAATACTGCTATGGAAAGACTGCCAATTCCCAGTATTATCTGTGTGTGACAATGAAAGTTAAAACACAAAGAAAAGGTTAAAAATAAATGTGGGGTATTAGGGGTCTTATAAGTGCACTGTAAGTTTCTCTCAGAGGAGCAAGAGGGGCAATTCACTGATGAAGCCTAAAACACTTAGGGCCACAATTCCCCAAGTCATTCTTGGTTATTTATTAGTCAAACCTGATAACTCTGGACTTTGTATTTGTAGTGAATTACATGCCTTTCTATTTCCCTTATAGCCTTTTTCTATTTTACTATAGAGCAATATTCTTGCTTAAACAGAGGCAGACCATTAATGCCGTGCTCCTAATATTTGGGAGTTGATTGATTGAAATACATCTACTCCTGGGCATCCGTCATAATTACTTGACTCAGACTTCGGTTACCATAGTTCCAAATACCCCAAAAGGGGGGTCCCACCATGGAATTGGATGGACCTAGGACAAGCAGCAAAACTACCCCAACTTGAAATGGGACAGTCTAGAAAACATAAAATTATGGACCTGATGCAAGTCATTATGATTTAAGAGATAGGACCCCCATGGGGAAGGACAAGCTGAACCAGCCTGAGGGCTTAGTCTGGAGTTTATGGTAAAAGCCCAGAGAACTAAGTTTTGGAGCCTATACCTCTTACTGTGTTTATCCAAATAACTGCAAGTATTAATAGGAAGTAAACTTAATTGTTTAATATGTAAAATTAAAGGGAAAGGAAAAAACAATATAGATATCCCTGGGAGACAGAGCATGTCCTTGAGTTAATCCATCCAAGAGAATTGCTCCATTGAAATGCTTTACTTCTGTCAATGGTCAATCACACCAACATGCAGTCCTATACCACAGAGTCCTATATACCTCTCACATGTGCTATGAATATGCTAAGAGTCCTGCATTAAACGGGCCATTTTGACCATCAGTCTGTGTTCCCCTGTCTCTTTGTTCATCTGATGGAGAGGCTGCTCTAGGCCACCAAATGCTCACGCACATTTTGAACTCACAGCTAAGAACAAAATAGGGTCCCTGGGAAGAACACAAAAGAAACAGTGCTCATGAAACAACAGTATTACTAGTAAACTCTTTTGATGTCTATGTACCTAATTAGCACTGCTATTATTCAAAAAGTTTAAATATGCTTAATAAATACTGCATTAAATTTCAGTAAATGTGCCTAACACCTTGGTAGTCTGGCAAAACAATAATTTGGTGTCTTAATTCATGTTTTTCCTGTGTGGTCTTTAGAAACTCAGTTAACAACTTTAAGTCTCCATTTCACAACCTGCAAAATTGAAATCATAATAGTTGAAGTTACATTAATTAATAAAAGAATTTTTAATTTTTATATAAAAAATTTAATGGCCACAGATAAATGAATATATAAAATATTTATGTATATACATCTTCGGTCGCAGAGGCTCTGCTCAAGGTGGGGGGGGGACTAGAGCCCATGCCTCCCACCTCGAGGGACCCTGGGGAAGACAGCCAGGCTCAGGGGCAAGAGACTTTCTGCGTCGCTCTCTTCCGGGAGCTTGGTTTTATAGTCTATGGATGTTGGCGGTTGGTGGAATTATACGGCGCTGGGGGCAGTCCCTGGGTGTGACCGCCTAGCTACTAGAAAATGGGGAATCTGAGCAGAAATGGCCCAGTCCCGATCCAAGCAGGCTTGGAGGTTTCAGCTCTGGGTCCCACACACCTGGATTTCTCTGCTGGTTCCTTCATGCATGAGGCTCTTCCGAACGTGTGGAGAGGGGCCTTGAGCAAGGTTGTGGTTAGGCTCCAGAAGTCTGCGGCGGCCATGGGAACTCTGCTTGGGGCGGGAGGGAAACTGGAGCCCACCCTCCACAGGGGCCCCAGGGAAGACAGCCAGGCATGGGGGCAAGATACTTTCAATAGACCTCCAGAGCCTAGCCACAGTCATGGTCAAGGCCCCTCTCCACATGTTCGGACGAGCCTCATGCATGAAGGAACCAGCAGAGGAACCCAGGTGTGTGCGATCCAGGGCTGAAACCTCCAAGCCTGCTCGGATCAGGACTGGGCCTCTTCTGCCAAGATTTCGCATTTTCCAGTAGCTAGGCAGTCACACCAAGAAACTGCCCCCAGCACCGTGTAATCCCACCAATGGCCAACATCCAGAGACTATAAAACCAAGTTCCCGGAAGATGTACCGGAAGACAACTTATAACCTAGTTCTCCTTCTGGAGAAACTGGCAAGCTACCAAGAGTTTCCTGCCCCCATGGGAGAGCCTTGAAAACTCCCCATGGCATATTTATATGCCAAAACCAGTAACAATGATGGGACTCATTCCCCTGACCCTGAAAGAGCCTCCAATGCAGCACCATTGGACAGAACGAGTAAAGAGAGGCTTCTAAAATCTCAGGGATTGGACAAATGACGTTACTGAGACCACTCGAGAAATTCGAGGATCAACGGGATGATGATGATGATGAAGATGATGATGATGATGTATATACATATGTATTAAATATTATTTCTTAATTAATTGTGGGATTTTATCTTCTTTTTTGTTTATGGGGCCACACCATGTGGTGCTGAGGGCTTACTCCTGGTTTTGCACTCAGGAATCACTCCTGGCAGGCCATGGAGGTAGGGACTTGTATGAGGTGGCAGAAATCGAACCTGGGCCTGCCATGTGGAGGTAAGCACTCTTTCCACTGTATACTATTGCTTCAGTCTCCAAGGATTTTGACTCCTATATCATGATTTTTTTCTGATATTGTAAAAAATACAAGCACGCATGCATGGAAGGTTGCAATAATGTGTGTGTTGTTCGTAGGCTCTCAGGGTAGCTTGCTCTTTCTTGCCGCTCACATTTGGTGCTCTCAAGCCACTGTGTATGGACCGGGTCGGGATGGCTCCTCCTTGTGCTCTGCTTCTGTGTTTTCTGCTGTGCTCTCTTCTGTCTGTCTCTATTTCTGACTCTGTCTCTGTCGTCTCTCCTCTGGCCTCTTCTGATCTCTCTTCTTCCAATCTCTCTCTCCGGAGCCCTTCTGCTTCAATCTCTGGAGCTCCACTCACTCTCACTTCTCAATCGCTTGTGCTCTTTCTTTCCCCTGCTTCTGGCTCTGATGATTCTCTTTCACTCTGTGCTCTGCTTCTGTGTCTTCTCTCTTGCTTCTGTGTATTCTCTCTCTACTTCTCTTACAGTCTTAGTTTATATAGCAATCACATAGGGTGGTGACACAAAGGTGGGTTGAACATTAATGAATCAACAAAGAGGGGTAAAACCACTCCTCCAGGAGATTAACAAAATCTCATCTAAGGAGATTACTCCAGATTATTAGGAGATCCACTTAAGGATGGCATCCCCATCCAGGGAGTGTCACTTTCTTTCCTCAGCTAGTAATCCACTTAAATAGTTGTAGTAAATTTACTTCTAATATTTCTAGCAATATAATTGTGTATGAGCACGGTAAGAGATATATCAGACTTAAAGTTTAGTTCTTCCTGAGGGCATTCACTATATAGTCCAGACCTCAGTCCTCAGGCCAGGTTAGTCTTCGTAACCCCAGCAGGGTCCTAGTCTCTTCATTACTTTGGATTATCACAGCATTTGTCTATGACCATGTTCTCAATTTATACTTGAGTATTTTGGCACTTTGGCCTGGCCCATTTCTATGCCAGGATAACTCACAGCTTGCCCTGGGTCCATTCCATCCCTCGTCGGGACCCTGCTTTTGGGGTGCTAGGAACTAAGGGCAAGTGAGTTGAGAAAGCAGATGCCCAGGAGTAAATATTACTGGAGTCAATCAACTCCCAAATTACAAAGCATAATATTAACTGTCTTCCTATGTCCCTACAGAAAGCATATTGCTTTAAGGTAGACTAAGTTTTCTGCAGCAAGGCTAAAAGGACAAACCCAATGTTATCCTACATGTTATATTATCTTATTCTGGAAATTTAATTCTAGCCATTGATCTTTGGGACTGTTTTTATTCTAAAATCATTGCCTTATTCTGGAATTGTGCTGATCATTGATCTGAGTCTATTTGTATTCCAAAACCATGGTATTAAATATTTTTATTGTTTTAGAGCTTAAGTATACATATCAATCTAAGTTGCTAGTTTTACTATGTAGACAGGAACCCAAAAGAGTTAGACCATGTCAAACGAAAGATAGAACTTTACAATAAAGTAGAATCTTAAAGGCCCACAGGTCAACACATAACCAGTAAAGATTCAGTGTTACATGGCACATAATGTGCCATAGTATATTCAGGGTTAGGAGACATTTGTACTTGATTCTACCACCAACTACCTCTAACAACAGGGGCAACACAAGAAAAGCCATTATTTGTTAGGCTCAGTGTGTATTTAATTGTTACAGAATTCTCATTCTGCAGTTATCCAGTAAGAGATAAGCAATGAAAATGGCAGATCTGGCATTTGAAAATATGTCTTCCTGACCCCAGAGTTTATCAGCATTCCACTCAGTTCCAAACTTTAACAAGTGAGTAGTAAGATGTGATAGAAATGTGTATTCTCTTCTTGCCCCAGAGAATATGGTTCACTGGGTTTGAGTTAACTGCATCATATTACCTTTTCCAGTGGCTCTGATGATGTTGGCCAGCAGGTACTATAAATAATACATGTTATTTCCAATTCCCTATTGGGTCTAATCCCAGGCAAAGATTATGTTACTGACCCTTGTTGGAAATCTAGAAATGTGGCAATATAAGGTCTGCTGTTTATCTCTGCTGTGCTTTTAGGCTCTGCATCTTTAGTCAATCTCTGAGATGGTGTGGTGAGAGAGGAGAGCCTGAAGAATGAGGGTTTTTCTGCAAGAATATAGATAGAAAAGAGAGAAGCAATCTTCATTATCTGAATTCTTAGCCCACCCTTGGAAATGAGAATTCAGGTGTTCTCTACTGGTGAGATTTAAAATAATTCTGTTATTAGCCAGCTTTCAAACCAATTGGACTAACACTTTTCAAAATTTTCTTCTCTCCAGTGTATTATGAGATTAAATGATTTCAAAAATTATGCTAAAAATAAAATTATATATAAAAATTATATGCAATTGTAACTAATCTTGTTATAGACTGATATTAATGTTATTAACAAGTAGCACTATAGCACTGTAGTTCTGTTGTCCCGTTGCTCATCAATTTGCTCCAGTAGGCACTAGTAACATCTCCATTGTGAGATTTGTTGTTACTGTTTTTGTCATATTGAATATGCCATGGGCATCTTACCAGGCTCTGCCGGGTGGGCGGGATGCTCTCGGTAGCTTGCTGGGCTTTCCAAGAGGGATGGAGGAATTGAACCCGGGTCAGCTGCATGCAAGGCAAATGCCCTACCCACTATGCTATAGTTCTGGTCTATTAACAAGTAATTTTTAATATTTGTATGAATTAGGTAGAGATCAAGTATCAAGGTGCATGGATAAATATAAATATGGATCAGACATGAAATGGTGACATATATGTCAATAATATGTATACATGAAGTACATAATAAGAAATAAAGTCTCATATAAATTCTACATGAGAAATCAGGGGAAGGAAAGCAGAATTTTTAGTGGGAGGATTTGGAGAAACTTTACAGGAAAAGTCATATTGCATATAATCTTTGAATGATGGATATGATTTTAACAAGCCAATACAGCATGCAAAGTAACATCTTAAATTAAATGTGCCATGATCCCATATAGTCAAAGTTGACCAAAACATGTTTTTGAATAGCAGTAATAAACTAATTGGCTTCTGTGATGGTACAAGTATACACTACATTTCTTGCCATAATCAGGTTGAGTAATATTGTGGATCAGAACCCATAAGAGAATCTAGAAATAATAAAATAAGGTTTTACTTGCATATGTATAAATCGCTTTCTAGTACCCATAGTATAATGCAAAAATTTCTAGAATGAAGTTTGTTGTAATTTACTAGGGAACTATTTTCAGAATTGTAATTTATAGAGCCATAGGAGTTCAGCATTTTTTAATTTTTAATTTAATTTTATTTTTTGTCTATTTCCTAGACTCTCTTTGTTGTTGTTTTATTAAATCACTGTTAGATACAGTTACAAAGTTTTCATCTTTACATTTCAGTCATACAGTGATCAAACACCAATTCTTCCACCAGTGCGTACAAATTTTCCATCACCAACGTCTCCATTATCGCCACCCCTTCCTAACCCTCCCCCTGCCTCTATGGTAGACAATTTCCCCCATACTCTCTCTATACTTTAGGGCATTATGGTTTGCAATATAGATACTGGGAGGTTATGTTCAATCCTTTATCTACTTTCAGCACACATCTCCCATCCCAAATGATCCCTCCAACCATCACTGACTTAGTGATCCTTCTCTATTCCAGCTGCCTTCTCCCCCAGTTCATGAGACAGGTTTCCAACCATGGAATCTTCCTGGCCCTTGTTGCTACTGTCCTCGGCTCATATTATGTTAATTTATATTCCACAAATGAGTGCAGTCTTTCTATGTCTGTCTCTCTCTTTCTGACTCATTTCACTTAGCATGACCATACACTTCTAAGCAATTTTCATGACTTTATCTTTCCTAACAGCTGCATAGTATTCCATTGTGCAGATGTACCAAAGTTTCTTTAACTAATCGTCTGTTCTCAGTCACTCGGGTTGTTTCCAGATTCTGGCTACTGTGAATAGTGCTACAATGAACATACAGGTGCAGATGTCATTCCTACTGTGCTTTTTTTCACTCTCGGGATAAATTCCCAGAAGTGGTATTGCAGTGTCATATGGAAGCTCAATTTCTAGTTTTTGAAGGAATGTCCATATTGTTTTCCAAAATGGCTAAACCAGTCGGCATTCCCACCGACAATGAAAGTCCCTTTTTGCCCACATTCGCACCACCACAATGGTTCTTGTTCTTTTTGATGTGTGCCAGTCTCTGTGGTGTGAGATGATATCTTATTGCTGTTTTGATTTGCATATCTCTGATGATTAGTGATATAGAGCACTTTTTCATGTGCCTTTTGGGCATTTGTATTTCTCTTTTGAGGAAGCTTCTGTTCATTTTTTCTCTCCATTTTTGATGGGGTTGGAGGTTTTTTCTTTTACAGTTGTATTAGTGTCTTGTGTATGCTAAATATTAACCCCTTATCAGATGGATATTGGGTAAATATTCTTTCCCATTCTGTGGGCTCTCTCTGTATTTTGGTCACTGCTTCTTTTGAGGCGCTGAAGCTTCTGAGTTTAATTTAGTTCCATTTTTTTAATGTTTGTTTCCACTTGCTTGGTCAGTGGTGTTTCATTCTTTCTTAGCTTCAATGGCATGGATCAGCAATTTTTTAATAGGTGCTATGGGAAAATTTTTTTCTCTGGTCAGTATATGAATAGTTGGCTTTAAAAAATTAACTAACATTTCTGTTGATTTTTCTAGAGTCATTATTATAACAGGGCATTTCTCTCATTTTTTTGGCCAGTGTCTCAATGTATATTTGTTTCTTTATTACTATGTCTACTTAATTTGTAGAACTGCAAATAGCATCTTTCTGAGTTCTACTGCTCTGCTAAAGACAGTTTGTGAAACTATACAGGAAACCACAATAGAGGATTTAGTTATCCTTCTAGAATATGGAAAGAGTAATTCCTTAAATGCTGAAAAAAATAATGATAAATTAAGTTGTAAATGCCCACATTAAGAAACAGAGACATAGAGAGAGAGAAGAAAAGCCCTTGCTATAGATATTAATACTTAATTCTGAAATGATATAAATCTTCAAATAAAACCAAGCCATTTTGAAATCTAAGTAATCAAGAAAATGTAGTTATTTTTACTTTGTTTAATTCAGAAGAATAAATAAATTGTGTAACTTTTTATGAAAAAATTAGCTAAAGACCAGAGAGATGAAATATTGGCCTAAATTTAATAAATGCATTCTTGAATAAGTGATAAGTCACACTAATTCCCTGTCTGATGCTCATTCTATTACACATATTTTGTCCTCTTTAGTAATTCTTTGCTTTTAGCAGTTTATCAATTTCTTTTCTGTGAACTCTCCTCTTGACTTCATTATGTCAAAAACAAAAAGTTGCTTTTTCATACTCTATCATATCTTGCTTTGTAATATAAGATAAAACAGTGCTTATTTACCAACTACTTTGGGTCTATCAATATTTGAATTTGAGTATTCAACATAAGTGCATGCTCACAAAATTCTCTAGTTGCAACACATACAACCTAATAGCTTAGCTCCATTATGTGATATATAATTTTAGTTATGAATAATATCCAGTCTTAGTTTTATTTATGATTTTAATATTGTATTTAAAATAGGCAATATGAATAATGTCCTAAAGTTTAACTTTGGCTTAAGTATCTCATTATATACTTGGCATCTCTACTAGAAATTTTAGTAAGCATCACAAAACTCATGTTCAAAGCCCAAATTTTCATCAACTTAGTCCACTCTCTGAAGTATCACTTAACTTCAGTAAATGATTCTACTATGTATTCTGTTTCTCATACCCCAAGTCTTGAAGTCATTCTTGTAAAAAACTAAGCACGCCAAAGGGTGTGTGCACTCTCGGGCTCTCCAGGCGGCTCTGTCTCACCGCCCGAGTTCGGTGCTCCAGAGTCGCTGTGTGTGGCTGTTGGTCAAGGGCAGGTGAAGGAAGGAAGAAGTCCAAACTGGTTGCTTGATCCGTTGCCGTTTATTTCATTCTCTCTCTCTGGTTCTCTCCCAGCTCTGGATCTCTCCCTGGATCTTGCCCCCAACCCACTCTTACAGCCTAGTTAAATCCCCCCAGCATGAGGGAGTTGGGGCTACACATAGGTGTGGTCACAATCAATAGGGGTAAGGTTCTTAACCTCAAGGGATGCTGCTTCTAGAACAGATTCTCCTTCAGCAGGGGGGTCCCATGAATGTGTTTCTCCTCTCCTCATTCAGCAAACAATCACAATATTAATCATTTTGTATGGACACAATAAGAAATGCATTAAGCTTATAGAATTGCTCTCCTGGGGCCATCTTGATCTCAGACTACAGTGCTCAGGCCAGATTAGTCTTTCCTATACCTAGCAGGGTCCTACTCTAATAGTTACTTTTGGATCATGATAGCATTTGTCCATGATCAAGCTCTTAACTTATAGTTAAGCATTAGGCACTTTCGCCAGGCCCATCTTGATGCCAGGGTAGCACATAACTCACCACTTGCCCTGGATCCATCCCTTCCCTCGTTGGGGCCCTGTTTTTGGGGTGCTAGGAACTGAGTGCAACTAAGGACTAAGTGGAGAAAGCAGATGTCCGGGAATGAATAATATCCGAAGCCAATTAAAACCCAAGTTACAAAAGCATAATATTGTCTTCTGTGTCTATACGGAAAGGACATTGCTTTAAAGTAAACTATTCAAAAAACACAAGGAGAGGAGAAAGGCAATATTAACTTACAATATAAGTTCAGTGTCCTAGAAAGATCTGACTTTATAAATTAAGTTTAATTAGGGGGAAAAGCTGATTAACTCTTTGGGGAAGAGAGCATAGAGAAGTGGTTACAGATAGATAAAGGAATGGGAGTGACTTGGGAGCACCTTGAGAGTTGTGACCGGGATAAACCTAAGCTCTTTGTGGGAAGGGAAAAAAGAAAAAAGCTATGTCACCCAACTGTTCTTGATTCTCTCTTTCTTTTCTTATTCTTCATCCAACTCTTCTCTGATAGCTTAACTGTCAAGATATATTTAGAATCTCAGATATTCTTATTATATTTATCATTCTCTTCTGAATTCATTGCATATAATGCTATAATATCATCCCAGATGTATTCTTTTGCTACCATAAATGACTTTCCACATGTCAAAGTGAAATCTTAAAAACTTAAACTAGATTATATTATTAAATTTCTGTTCTCAAACACCTTCCCAGTATACTCAAAAGAAAAATTGAAACTTCAAATTCTTCTTCTTGGTCTATAATATCCCAAATGATAGCAACCCTTGCGGGTATTTTTTTTTCATGTTATTTCTCACTTGATAGCTACTATAGTGCTGTATCTGAATTTGAGTCTGTAAGACATAACCTCAAGGTCTTTGTCTTTGATATTCCTTCTATTTTGGATTATTATTGGCCAAAATATTATAATAATTAATTTTTTACTTCATTATGTTATTTTTAAAAACATGCAATCTTTAGAAATAATTTTCCTGAATACCATATGTGTTGCTATTTTTCACATTTCTTAACCACTTATACTACTTTATTTTTGCCTACTCTCTTAGTATTGCTAACGTTATAATGGCAATTTTAGCTATTGTTTACCACTATATTCCAATGTCTTGAATAGTACATAACCCATATATGATCTGTCACTGTTGTTCATTGATTTGCTCGAGCAGGCACCAGTAACATCTCCATTGTGATACTCGTTGTTACTGCTTTTAGCATATTGAACACCCCATGAGTAGCTTGCCAGCTTCTGCAGTGTGGGCGGGATACTCTCAGTCTTTTGCCGGACTCTCCAAGAGGGATGGAGGAATCGAACCCAAGGTCGGCCTTGTGCAAGGCAAATGCCCTACAGGCTGTGCTTTACAGCCCATATATGATATAAGAAATAAATATTTGCATTATGGTTTATGGAAAATTGAAACAATTAAGTATTAGGAAATGTGATCAAGATATCACAAATATCAAATTGCTGTTGTAAGTCATTTGTAAAAGGCACACTTGACTGAGTCAAGGAAAACAGAAAAATCTTCCCTGATAAAGAGCATTTCTAATATATAATTGCATAATATTTACTGGGGTCAATGCAATTACTAGTTATAGGGAGGAACAGAAAAATTTTGATAGAGCAGGGACCTACCATGTGTGAAAATTTAAAGCAAGAGATCCATGTTGCTGGAACAGAGTGATTAATCATTGGAATATACTCAAAAATGATAGTTAAGAATAGATAAAGTAGTGGTAGGATCTGGATTATGCAATAATTTGTTGTTGATCATATTTATTTTTATCTTTAAAGTATGGGAAACCTTTTAGGTATTTTTTATGCAGGGTGGTTTTGTTTTAGAAAGATGTTTTAAATTATGTGCTATTCTTTTCTTTCACTCTATGGACTGTCTCTGAAGAAGATCTTGTTCTCTTCTGAGTGTGTTACCTTTTATTTCCTTTTTGTGTTGGGGGAAGGGTATTGGAAGTATTCCCAAGTAATACTCAGGGGACCAGAATTCCAGTCCTGGCAGTTATCTGGGGCTCAATGCTATGATCCTAAGATGTGCTACTCAGACCCTTACTGCAGGGCACCAATAGGGCAACCCTCGAAAAACTTTGAAGCTCTCCAAGGCACTATACCCAGTGGTGCTCAGGACTCTTTGTGGTACCAGAGATTAAGCCTGGGTTTTGTGGATGAAACACATGTACCATAACCCTTGTTGCTATCTCCTAGCCCCTTCTCTTTTCTTTTAATAAAATTAATTTACTAAAAAACGTTTGAAAAATGTGTGACTACTGTGTGACTTTGAAATAGGGCAAGGTTACTGATTGAAATAGATTTCAGAGAGAATGTTAATAATCTGTCAATGGTGGAAGTTATTCTTCTCACCTTTGTTATAAAGCAATGTATTGTCTATAAATAATTTTAAAGAATAATGTAATCAGTTAATCACCCAGCCATTTTTATTACGCTTATGTGTCAGTAATCCTAGGTAATTCTTGTGATTGTGATTTTTCCCTAACACCGTGGTTTACAAAGTTGTTCATGATAGTTATTTCGATGTCCCAACACCAATCCTATCACCAGTGTGGCCTTTCCTCTGCCATTGTCTTTAGTTTGCCACACTCCCTCCAAGCCTGCCCCTTTAGTAGAAGTAAAATCACTTATTTTATATTGCTTGTTACAACAAGATGGTAAATGGAATTATCAAAACATAGTTCAGTAAAAGAAAATTCATGAAAATTGTTACAAATCACAATGGTGTCATGAAATTCATTGTCTGGGGATCTACTGAGCTGTTAGTTGCTAATTGAACCTTCTGTGTTATTGTTTTTGTTTATTGTGCTTAGTGGGCTTCTATTCTACTTTCCAATCTAAT